>NW_024474603.1:0-10047 GCF_017654505.1 Polyodon spathula
TCCTGTTGCCAGACATTTAACACAAGTGACCACACTGCAGAAGACATTACAATTTGTGCTATAAATCACTCCCATACATTTCACTAGTCACTTTTCTTAGGGATTTTCTCCCAACAGCCAGCTACAGCTGTAGCTAAATAACCATTTACTAAAGATATATCCAAATTGGTTTACTCATGTCTTCTCATAATTCTGAGAATAGATTGCCAGCTACTATCTCACAAAGGCAGGTTTACAAACTCGCAAACAAAATAAATAAATAAATAAATGCCATAGAATTCAAAATCCAGACACACACACACACACACGTGTCTCCGGACAGGGCGTGTTCTAAGTGCAGGTGCGGTGCTGGAAACTGTGGTGCTGATAGGCGTGCAGGTGCAGTGCAGTCCGAGTCTGTCGCTGGAGTAAAGCTACAGCAACCCGGATTTGCATTTAGCCACCTGGAGAAGATAAAGACACTTTAATACACAAAAGAAGACTTTCACTCACATCTTAATTGTCCTTGTTTCCTCTCAATACCACAACAAAGAACTGATTACGGCATCACGTCACTCTAAAGTACCCTCAGCCCCCCCCCCCCCCCCCCCCCCCCCCCCGATAGCTAGTTCAATCACGTCTTCTCCAATTCATGACTGAGAATTCGCTCATAGGGCGATGACTCCTGGTACCATTACACCGCCCCCTTCCTGAATGGCCGGCTTCTGACTGCCCCTGGAATGAACTGTCTAACCATTCAGTACAAGGCACACAGTTTCTGTTGCAGTGCCCTTACAGGTCGAGAGGGACACTGTTGATTCAGATTCATTCGCTCTCTGTCACAAACCTCTTTCACAGAGGGGCTCCACCTCAAAGCTCCTGAAAATGAAAGCCAAAGTTTGAAAAGCCCTGAAATGAAGAAAAAAAGAAATGTTTGCTGTGTTTGCTGTGTGTGTGTGTGTCTGTGAGAGTGTGTTATATTCTATGTTACACAGTGTTCAAGAGTTTGTTCCAGTTATTTTAGCTAAGATGAAAATAGCTCAACTTTAGCTGTCGGTTGGGACCCTCATTAGCCGGGGGGGGTGTGTTCTTGAGGATGGCCAGTTTGTGATGGATAGCTAAAATAACAAATCATGAGTATGTTAACCACATTATTTAAAAATGGAGCCCTTATCTATTTGAAGCAATGCATTTGAGCTAGTGCTTGCCTACAGGTAAGTGGCACTATCTATGCATCATGTTTTAGGGGGTTCATTTATCCTTGCTTGTTGGTTGCTTGTGGACGAGACTGTCTGGCGCTTACTGCACGCAGTGCTCAACAGCAGAGTTGACTGTTCTCTTAATTGCGCAAGAGCGCAGCAACAAGCACCAGTCTTCAGGACGCACTCGGCACTTAAATAAACATGTTGTTTTACACATACAGGGGAGAGTGGATGCTTGGTCACAATGGGGCTTGCAAGATAAAGGTGTCTCTCTCTTCATCTGTTCATATCTGCCCTTCTCAAAATCATTAAAAGACGTATCTTGGAAACCATTGGAAATACTGAAACAATGTCCATCAGTTCACGTCACAAACTTCTCTAGTGACATTTGACCCTTTATTCAAAACTTAAACCCTCAGCTCTAGAACTACCCACAATCTTGTATGGATGTCACAGACATATACTTTTGTACTGTATGTGTGTGTGTGTGTGTGTGTGTGTGTGTGTGTGTGTGTGTGTGTGTGTGTGTGTGTGTGTGTGTGTGTGTGTGTGTGTGTGTGTGTGTGTGTGTGTGTGTGTGAGCCTGAGTGTGTGTGTTTGTGTGTAGGGTCTTTGTTTCTAGCTCACATTGGAATGATAACAGTAAAATAAATAAAAATGTGAAAAACTAATACAGGTAAATTATTATTATTAGTCACTAAGAAGAATGTTTTATTTGTAGGTGAAAGTACAGCTCTGTACCAAAACAGCCTAACAGTGGTCAACATGTGATCGTAATGCATTATATTACTTAAAGTTTATAAATTGTATACTGCACAAAACTTCATTGGCTGTGGCCCAATACCCCTGGTAGGTAAAAGTGCTTCTCCTGTCATTATGTTAGAGCCAACAAGCAATAAAATGTTCCAATTTGTCTTTTGTCAGATACACACATACTATATATATATATATATATATATATATATATATATATATATATATATATATATATATATATATATATATATATATATATATATCATATAATCATTAATACTTCAAGGTTGCGTCGAATCCCATCTGACAGGCAATCTGGGAGGTCCAGTTAACCAGAATAAGAAACATGCATTTTCAAAAAGAAATCTTAATTGTATGCAATTATCAGTTTAACAATTCAATGTATATGTTACTGATAATTGTACACACTAGTTAATTGCATATAACTGTTACAGTAAGCACCTGGGCTATGCAATTAACAGGAATATTTAATATGATGTGTTTCTGCTATTAAAGTTAGATTCCAGTGCCACTTGTATGAATTGTCTCTTAATACATTCAGTATATATTGAACATTTCACCAGCGTAAGTGTTATGTTTACAATTAGAGGTACTGGGGTAATTATAAAGGTTTTCTTCATCTAGAGGTTTTTTGGGGGGACATCTGGCAACACTGGTAACTTCAAAGTTAGCAAAAGATACATTGCGCATGCCTGAAGAAAAATTAAAACAGCTCCCTAATTACTGTATCGATTTCTTCAGTTCCACAAAAAGGCAACGAGTCCCTGCCTGCCAAACACGCTGTTTAAACATTGGAGTTATTTCAGTGGGAAAAAAAATCCTGTATAATTTGAAAACATTTTTTTTCGCCTTTCTTAACTTTTAAACAAAAACGACAAGAAGCATAAACACAAATAATAATAATAATAATAATAATAATAATAATAATAATAATAATAATAATAATAATAATAATAATAATAATATATGTGAATCCATCAAAAAATATTTTAAAGAAAGTAATGGATGAATTTCTCCACATGTGAAGGCACACATTCCCTTTATCCAGCCTCAGTTTCTGCCTCAGAATTACTGCCTGGTTATTATTTATGTGTGCTGGTCGAGGAGTTTCAGAAAAGCAGTTGACTAAGAGGTGGAAACAGTGTCAGTTTGACAGAAAGGTCTTTGTGGGTATTTTTTTCAAAACAAAAACAAATACAAAACAAGGAACCTTTTTTTTTTGCAAACTCCTAATCATTATGCAAAATAACGTTAATTTTAACACTGCATAAACATCAGTGATAAGATCAATATTGAGCAACACGTTTCCTGAGAGCACACAATGTGTTCTCAATTTGATAAACATCGTGGTGAGCGAGTGACCAGGCTGAAGCTCTGTCTGCACTGAACTCAGACCACACACCCCCTGCCTACACAGCCCTCCACAAGTCACAGTGTCTGCCCCAGTCACACACACCCATTTCACAGAGATAATAACTAGCACTTCTGCAAGACATACAGAGGAAAGATATCTACAATAAATGCAGTGTCCAGCTTTGTTTCATGGTGACATGGACAACATTCTAATCTTACTTTACAAACAAACTCAGAACTGTGTCATTATCCTTTGTTATGGTGGTTTATTCTGCATGAACTTTGTTAATTTTACAAAGCTTTTGCAAATGTTGTCCACAATAGTATGTCCATTATACATGTACATTTGCAAAAGCTTTGTAAAATTAACAAAGTTCATGCAGAATAAACCACCATAACAAAGGATAATGACACAGTTCTGAGTTTGTTTGTATATATATATATATATATATATATATATATTATATATATATATATATATATATATATATATATATATATATATATATATATATATATATATATATATATATATATTAGGGCTGTCAAACAATTAAAAAAAATAATAATCATGATATTAACATGTAATCTAGATTAATCACACTTTTAATCACATTTTCAGCAGCAATAGAATACAAATTTAATTAAAGCTATGTTTAGGAAAACAACAAATCCCCCTTTTAAATAACATTTTGTTTAGAAAGAGTTCATCGTGAAGTAAAAACCTCCCAAGAAAAGACCATCGCAGCTCTTTTCCAAGTATCTCTTTATTATGATGCATAGAAAGATTTTTGCTAAGCTTGGATGTATTTTTTACCACTTTAAATATATTGGTTTCAGTAGTGACAGAGAATACAGGGTATGCAATGCTCAGTTTACTTTTGATCACAAATGTTTGCATTGTCACCCTCCCATTCACGTTATACATGCAACTGGATCTTGCTTGTATCGCATGTAAACACAGCAGACATCCTTTAATTCATGCAGACAGGGACCGAAGTGTGCCAGAGTAAGTGAGAAACACAGATTAGTGTGCATAACAATATATCCCTGTGCTGACAGCCAACAGAGTGACATTACGCACCTACCGGTATATTATATCCATTGTTCAGGGCGCAGGGAGCTGGTTTAAGAAAGTCACTGATCTTGCTTTGAGTTTTTAATTTGTAACCACTTTCACACACAGACTGCCAGGCGAGGGTTAAGTCTGCTGGTTTCCAAAGCAGTGACAGTCATGGGGTTTCCATGCAGATCAATTTACACGTGAAGTGGCGACGCGTGTGCACGTTTGGGAGAATTACTCGTGTAAATCAGGTTTGTGGCCGAAAAAAAACGGCCAAAGAGAGGGATAGAGTGAATCTCATTTCCTTGTGTAAATGATGAAACACACGAGAAATCCACACCCAGTTCCGCGTGGAAACCAGCATTTCACTAAATGTTAATGAGCGTGTTTATTACTAACTATAAACACTGCAAGGGAGCAGGTCAGCTGTTACTGTGGATTAATGTAGAAAACTTGAATCCAGTGAAGGCATTGCCCAGCCTGGAAACTGTTATTTTTGTGAGTTTTGTTTTTGCTTTATTTGTGTTTAAATATCTTTTATTTTGCCCTTGTGCACTTTATTTTTGTTTATTTATAATAAAATAGTTATTTTTTTGAACTGCAGTCTGTCTCTGGGCCTCTATCCACTCGCCAGCCTGCCACATTTGGTGTCAGAAGTGGGATAGCGCCACCTAGAGGCTCAGAGCAGTATTTATTTATTTATTTATTTTTTTTTGAAAAAAAAAAAAAATGGGAAAGAAGAGCAGACAGCGGCAAAGGCAGGAAAAGCAGCAGCTGAAGAAATGTAAGCTGCTGCAGCCACCGCTGGAGGACCCGGCCAGCCTCTTCCCCTGGTGTTCCTGGTGTGGGAAGGAGGACCATCGTTGGCGGTCCTGCCCAGACGTGCCACCGGCAAACTGGTGTGGCCGGTGTGAGGAGGACGGCCACAACTGGGCAGGATGCCCCTACAACCAGGCCCAGGAAGAGGTGCCTTGTTCACCCCGGGCATCAGGGGCCACCCCACTACCTCTAGCACCACCACCTTCACCACCGTCCCAGGAGATCTGGGACTGGTTGATGCACCCTGAGGCAGACCTCGTCCACGATCTCCCCATAGTTATCAACACGCTGTGGCGTCGAGATGGGGAGAGGTGGGAACAGTGGGAGGAACAGCACCACCCGGCCTCCTTCCCAGAGGTTGCCCTCATGGTGGTTAATTACCTGGCGGTAGACATGGGAGATCCACCGGTCACTCCAATAAAGAGAGGTGTGCCGTCGTTCCCAGAGCCAGAGAGGGGTGAGGAGCTGCCGTCGTCCCCAGAGCCAGAGAGGGGTGAGGAGCTGCCGTCGCTCCCAGAGCTAGAGAGGGAGTGAGGAGCTGCCGTCGCTCCCAGAGCCAGAGGGGGAGGAGGAGCTGCCGTCGCTCCCAGAGCCAGAGAGGGAGGAGGATCTGCTGTCGCTCCCAGAGCCAGAGAGGGAGGAGGAGCCTGCTGTCGCTCCCAGAGCCAGAGAGGGAGGAGGATCTGCTGTCGCTCCCAGAGCCAGAGAGGGAGGAGGATCTGCCGTCGCTCCCAGAGCCAGAGAGGGAGGAGGAGCCTCCGTCGCTCCCAGAGCCAGAGAGGGAGTGAGGAGCTGCCGTCGCTCCCAGAGCCAGAGAGGGAGGAGGATCTGCTGTCACTCCCAGAGCCAGAGAGGGAGGAGGAGCTGCCGTCGCTCCCAGAGCCAGAGAGGGAGTGAGGAGCTGCCGTCGCTCCCAGAGCCAGAGAGGAGTGAGGAGCTGCCGTCGCTCCCAGAGCCAGAGAGGGAGGAGGATCTGCCGTCGCTCCCAGAGCCAGAGAGGGAGGAGGATCTGCTGTCGCTCCCAGAGCCAGAGAGGGAGGAGGAGCCTGCCGTCGCTCCCAGAGCCAGAGAGGGAGGAGGAGCTGCCGTCGCTCCCAGAGCCAGAGAGGAGTGAGGAGCTGCCGTCGCTCCCAGAGCCAGAGAGGGGTGAGGAGCTGCTGTCGCTCCCAGAGCCAGAGAGGGAGGAGGAGCTGCTGTCGCTCCCAGAGCCAGAGAGGGAGGAGGAGCTGCCGTCGCTCCCAGAGCCAGAGAGGGGTGAGGAGCTGCCGTCGCTCCCAGAGCCAGAGAGGGAGGAGGATCTGCCGTCGCTCCCAGAGCCAGAGAGGGAGGAGGAGCTGCCGTCGCTCCCAGAGCCAGAGAGGGAGGAGGAGCTGCCGTCGCTCCCAGAGCCAGAGAGGGGTGAGGAGCTGCCGTCGCTCCCAGAGCCAGAGAGGGAGGAGGAGCCGCCGTCGCTCCCAGAGCCAGAGAGGAGTGAGGAGCCGCCGTCGCTCCCAGAGCCAGAGAGGGGTGAGGAGCCGCCGTCGCTCCCAGAGCCAGAGAGGGAGGAGGATCTGCCGTCGTCCTCAGAGCCCGAGAGGGAGGAGCCGCCGCCGCTCTCAGAGCCAGAGGGAGCCGGGCCGCCGCCGCCTCCGCCACCAGAGGGAGCCGGGCCGCCGTCGCCGCCTCCGCCACCAGAGGGAGCCGGGCCGCCGCCGCCGCCTCCGCCACCAGAGGGAGCCGGGCCGCCGCCGCCGCCTCCGCCACCAGAGGGAGCCGGGCCGCCGTCGCCGCCTCCGCCACCAGAGGGAGCCGGGCCGCCGTCGCCGCCTCCGCCACCAGAGGGAGCCGGGCCGCCGTCGCCGCCTCCGCCACCAGAGGGAGCCGGGCCGCCGTCGCCGCCTCCGCCACCAGAGGGAGCCGGGCCGCCGTCGCCGCCTCCGCCACCAGAGGGAGCCGGGCCGCCGTCGCCGCCTCCGCCACCAGAGGGAGCCGGGCCGCCGTCGCCGCCTCCGCCACCAGAGGGAGCCGGGCCGCCGTCGCCATGCTACCTTGGAGATTCGGGGCCCCCTCAACCAAAGAAGGCTTGGGGGCTCCGACATCAACCCCGCCCACCACCACCCACCATAACAGCCCACCCAAGGGACATAATTGGACTCTTGGGGGGGGGGGGGGGAGGGGGGGAGTTGGCCGATTGCGGCCGGTGTACGTTGTACATGGGGGGAGGTGTGTGGCAGAGCAAAGCTCTGCCCTTTTAAATTGGCAGGGATGGGGTTAACTTCCCCTGCCTGCCTGGGTTTATTATGTTCAGGTGGCTGGGGTTGATTAGTTGATTAGGTTGATTAACGATCAATCAGCGCCCAGCCACCTGATATAAAAGGAGGCCTCAGCTTCTCATTTGGGAGAGAGGGAGCTGAGGAAGCAGGTTGGTTTTTTTGGTTGTGTAGAAAACTTGAATCCAGTGAAGGCATTGCCCAGCCTGGAAACTTTATTTTTGTGAGTTTTGTTTTTGCTTTATTTGTGTTTGAGTATTTGTTATTTTGCCCGTGTGCACTTTATTTTTGTTTATTTATAATAAAATAGTTATTTTTTTGAACTGCAGTCTGTCTCTGGGCCTCTATCCACTCGCCAGCCTGCCACAGGGAGATATTGAAATTGGAGAAGGAATCTATGAAAAAGACCTAGGAGTTTTTGTTGACTCAGAAATGTCTTCATCTAGGCAATGTGGGGAAGCTATAAAAAAGGCTAACAAGATGCTCGGATACATTGTGAAAAGTGTTGAATTTAAATCAAGGGAAGTAATGTTAAAACTGTACAATGCACTTGTAAGACCTCATCTTGAATATTGTGTTCAGTTCTGGTCACCTCGCTATAAAAAAGATATTGCTGCTCTAGAAAGAGTGCAAAGAAGAGCGACCAGAATTATTCCGGGCTTAAAAGGCATGTCATATGCAGACAGGCTAAAAGAATTGAATCTGTTCAGTCTTGAACAAAGAAGACTACGTGGCGACCTAATTCAAGTATTCAAAATTCTAAAAGGTATTGACAGTGTCGACCCAAGGGACTTTTTCAGCCTGAAAAAAGAAACAAGGACCAGGGGTCACAAATGGAGTTTAGAAAAAGGGGCATTCAGAACAGAAAATAGGAGACACTTTTTTACACAGAGAATTGTGAGGGTCTGGAATCAACTCCCCAGTAATGTTGTTGAAGCTGACACCCTGGGATCCTTCAAGAAGCTGCTTGATGAGATTTTGGGATCAATAAGCTACTAACAACCAAACGAGCAAGATGGGCCGAATGGCCTCCTCTTGTTTGTAAACTTTCTTATGTTCTTATGTTCTTATGAGTACTACACAATGAGACAGTGATAGTTTTGGAAAAGGCTACATGGAAAGTTCAACGAGGGAACTGGAGTGGTGTGGTGCATAAAGCATGCTGTTATGAAACAAATAGTCATGTAGTTTGCCGGTGTCCTGCAATCACTGGAATCAACAGAAATATAAACACTGAATTAGAGGTACATCCACTAGAGGGGTGGAAAAAAGCAGTGCAGGCTGGGAAATATCAATGGTGTGTGTTGAGTAACCATACCAATTTTAAGTATGGAGATTTAACTTGTCAGACTTCTCCAGGATTTTGTTTTACTCCAACACATGCAGTTCAGATTGGAGAGATATATATACCTGAAACTGAAGCAGAGGAGTTCCAAATTACAGCTTGGTGGGATGACACATATCTAGATTCATATTCGGTCATTTTTTCTCAAATGCACAAATTGGTTAAAATAGCCCTACAAAGAGCGGAAGAGAAGCTGCTCAAAGCTAAGGTCGAAGTTGATTTGGCACAATTAAAAGCCACTGTATTGAAACGATATGGATGGTTAGGGCAGGCCTTAGGGAACACTTTTTGGGATTATATTGTTTTAATAATACTGTTATTAGTAATAGTATTGATCCTGTGGAATAGCATTCAGTGTTTTTGGTGGAAAAAACAACAGCGGCAGTTAGAAAGGACCATTGACAGATGGGAAACTGTAAACTTACTGGGAGCCACCATGAATAAGAAATAACAACTGTGTACAGTGATATTAACTGTATTTACTGTATTTTTTTATGTTTATTTTTCATTTTTTGTATTATTTGTACGTATCTTTGTTTTGTTTTTGCTTATAGCACACTTACATATAGAAACAGAGAAAGCAAGGTAGATACCTACACATAATGGAGAGACTTAGAATAAAGGAACATGCTTCACTATAATATATTATACAAACACGTTACTTGATGTGACTACTCCGAACCAGAGAAGAGGACATCTGAGGGCTCGGGATCACGTGAGCAACATGGTTGTAACGGGTCACCCCCCTCCATCTTATATTCTAAAAGTAGGGTATGTTGGAAAACATGGATTGAGAATTGATTAGCAGTTTGCTACGCATGTGGACTGGCAGAGCTATACTGGTGTTTTTTTCTGAAAAGAGACTAATATTGCAGATAGCAGACTGTTTGGTTCAAATTGCATGTACTGCTTACAATTGATAGAGACCTTGTGTCTACAAGCTCTTGCCCGACATTGACTGCAAGCTAACAAGATAACAATGTTGTGGACCAGAAGGGGCCAGGCTGTAAGACTTTGGAATGCAAAGCATAAAGGGGCTAAAAGGCTCCCAGGGACTGGCGTTGGACCCAGAGGTTCTCAGAGAGATCGAAAGAGATAATGCCACTGGGATCAAACGGGCAGATTTATGGACCTTTTTTCTCCAGGAGTGTGAAGAATGCATTGAGTTCAGAGGTTGTCACACTAGACTACACACACACACACACATACATACAGAGACACACACACACTAAATTAACAGAATAATGTGTTGTACCTTGA
>NW_024474604.1:0-13184 GCF_017654505.1 Polyodon spathula
TATTAATACTTGCATTGTGTTTCTATTCAGGGTTTTTTAAGCCTCTCCTTGCACACCAAGCCTAGACAAGCATTCCCCTGTTCACCAGGTCTGTCAAGTCACATATAAGTTAAAGGGAAAGCTGCAATGTCCAGCTTTCATTACCTATAATGACATCCTCCCAGTTTGCTCAGTCTTGTCCTGTATAAAATGTCCTGATGGTTTTTACGTTTCTTTGGCAGGGAGCTCCAGCCCCTCCCGTGGAATCAGAACTATACAATAGACGAGTGAAGAACCAGCTCCCCCGCTTCCTAATTGCCAGTCCATTTCTTTCTTTTTATTTTTTGGCTGTAGAATATGAGAACTCTGGTATTCTCCAGCTGGCGCTCTGTCTGGAATTAATCTATTTTTTTCAGTATAAAGTCTGTCAAAGTGAAACGGAGTAGCTTTAACAATGAAAACTCTGCTCCAGTTTCATCCTCAAAAGCTCTTTACATTCTCTTGATAGTCACAAAACCTTAAATGAATAACACCTTCGCCTACACGGCAGCCCACTGCATCCACTTTTGAAACAGCTACTGTACAAAGCAGCCTGAAAACACACATGTCAAGAGGCAAGGTTGTTATAATGCCAGTTTGAAACTGCTGTTTAACCCTTATGAAAGTTTATTTGTGCAGTTTTCCCATGCTGTTCCCATGGATATACTATGCATTTACCCTGGTTTGCTATGTTTATTGTCCTTGGTAGCGGCGTTCAAATTCCAGTATATTCTGGTGGAAGTGTGTGTGTGTGTGTGTGTGTGTGTCCCATGTATATATATTATATATATATATATATATGATATATATATATATATATATATACACACACACACACACACACACGCAGTGCCTATAGAAAGTCTACACCCCCTTGAACTTTTTTCACATTTTGTTGTGTCAGTGCCTCAGAGTTTCATGCATTTAAATAAGGATTTTTTTCCACTTATCTACACACCATACTCCACACTGTTAAGGGCAAAAAAAAATCTTTTTATTGAGGTCCAAAAAAAACATATATTAAAAATACAAAACTGAAAGAAGTCTTGAAGGGATAAGTCTGCACCCCCCTTATCCCCCCCCTGACAAATTGTTTCCCCCCCCATCCCCCCCCCCCATGTGCAGTGGTGTTATCAGCACCTTCCAGGGGTCCACCTTTGGCAGCAATTACAGCTGTGAGTCTGTTGGGATAGGTCTCTACCAACTTTGTACACCTAGATTTGGCAATATTTGACCATTCTTCTTTACAAAACTGTTCAAGCTCTGTCAAGTTCCTTGGGGAGCAAAATATAGGTAAATGGTCAAAATATCAAAGTCTGTCTGGTCACAATAGCCATTGGCTATACTTTTGATGGACAGCAGTCTTCAAGTCATGCCACAAGTTTTCAGTTGGATTTTGGTTGGGACTCTGACTGGGCCACTCAAGGACATTTACCTTTTTGTTCCTTAGCCACTCCAGTGTAGCTTTGGCTGTGTGCTTTGGGTCGTTGTGATGCTGAAAGGTGAACTTCCGTCCCAGTTTCAACTTTCTTGCAGAGGGCAGCAGGTTTTCCTCAAGGACTTCTCTGTACTTTGCGCCATTCATTTACCCTTCAATCCTGACAAGTGCCCCAGTCCCTGCAAGAATGAGAAAACATCCCCATAACATGATGCTGCCACCACCATGCATTCACAGTAGGGATGGTGTTCTTTGGGTGATGCGCTGTGTTGGGTTTGCATCAAACATCATGCTTTGCATTTAGGCCAAGAAGTTCCATTTTAGTTTTGTCCGAGCACAAAACTTTTTTGCCACATGGCTATAGAATCTCCTATGTGTTTTTTTGCGTACTTCAAACAGGATTAAAGGTGGGCTTTCTTGAGTAAAATACAGGCCAGATTTGTGGAGTGCTTGCGATATTGTTGTCACATGCACATTTTGACCAGTCTTGGCCATAAAAGGCTGCAGCTCTTGCAATGTTGCCATTGGCAAGCTTGGTAGCCCTGTTGATCGGATCCTTCTTGCTCGGTCATCTAGTATTGGAGGGACGGCCTGATCTAGCTTTCATTCTTGGTAATGCCATACACCTTCCAGTTTCTTAATCTTGTCATCTTGACCGTGCTCCAAGGGATTTTCAAGGCCTTTGATATTTTTTTTTATACCCATCCCCTGATCTGTGACTTTCAACAACTTTGTCCCGGAGTTCTTTTGAAAGCTCCTTGGTGCCAATGGTTGAGTCTTTGCTTTGAAATGCACTACCCAGCAGAGGGAACTGCTGAATTTATCCTGAAATCATGTGAATCAATACAATTTAACACAGGTGGAGGCCACTTAACTTGGTGTGTGATTTTGAAGGCAATTGGTTACACCTGAGCTAATTTAGGATTGCTATTACAAGAGGGGTGGACATTTATCCATCAAACTATTTCAGTTTTTTATTTTTAATTAATTTTCTACAGATTTCTAGAATATTTTTTTCACTTGGAAGTTGTGGGGTAGGATGTGTAGATAAATGAAAAAAAAAAAACTATTTTAATGCATTTTAATTCCACAGGCTATAAGGCAACAAAAGGTGAAACATTTGAAAGGGGGTGTAGACTTTCTATATATTATATATAGTTATATCTATATATATATTATATATATTTTTTACATATAACACAAGGTGCTAGTAAACATTATTAGTATGTGTATTTTGACTCAGTTGGTATTTCATTTAATAAATTGTTTCTAATGCACCCTTATCTATTTTAGGACCACTCAAGTACTAAACCCCCAACAACAAGGCTTGAGAAGCTTGTGAATTAGCCACCTGCACTTGCTTGACCACCAATGATTACGTTTTTAAAAATGAATAAACCATGTGAATAGTCAGGTCCTGGTAAAGGATGAATACACTGTATGGACAGTCAGGTCCTGGTAAAGGAGGAATACACTGTATCTACAGTCAGGTCCTAGTAAAGGATGAATACACTGTATCTACAGTCAGGTCCTGGTAAAGGATGAATACACTGTATCTACAGTCAGGTCCTGGTAAAGGATGAATACACTGTATCTACAGTCAGGTCCTGGTAAAGGATGAATACACTGTATCTACAGTCAGGTCCTAGTAAAGGATGAATACACTGTGTGGATAGTCAGGTCCTGGTAAATGATGAATACACTGTATCTACAGTCAGGTCCTGGTAAAGGATGAATACACTGTATCTACAGTCAGGTCCTGGTAAAGGATGAATACACTGTATCTACAGTCAGGTCCTGGTAAAGGATGAATACACTGTATCTACAGTCAGGTCCTGGTAAAGGATGAATACACTGTATCTACAGTCAGGTCCTGGTAAAGGATGAATACACTGTATCTACAGTCAGGTCCTGGTAAAGGATGAATACACTGTATCTACAGTCAGGTCCTGGTAAAGGATGAATACACTGTATGGACAGTCAGGTCCTGGTAAAGGATGAATACACTGTATCTACAGTCAGGTCCTGGTAAAGGATGAATACACTGTATCTACAGTCAGGTCCTGCTAAAGGATGAATACACTGTATCTACAGTCAGGTCCTGGTAAAGGATGAATACACTGTATCTACAGTCAGGTCCTGGTAAAGGATGAATACACTGTATCTACAGTCAGGTCCTGGTAAAGGATGAATACACTGTATCTACAGTCAGGTCCTGGTAAAGGATGAATACACTGTATCTACAGTCAGGTCCTGGTAAAGGATGAATACACTGTATCTACAGTCAGGTCCTGGTAAAGGATGAATACACTGTATCTACAGTCAGGTCCTGGTAAAGGATGAATACACAGTATCTACAGTCAGGTCCTGGTAAAGGATGAATACACTGTATGGATAGTCAGGTCCTGGTAAAGGATGAATACACTGTATCTACAGTCAGGTCCTGGTAAAGGATGAATACACTGTATCTACAGTCAGGTCCTGGTAAAGGATGAATACACTGTATCTACAGTCAGGTCCTGGTAAAGGATGAATACACTGTATCTACAGTCAGGTCCTGGTAAAGGATGAATACACTGTATCTACAGTCAGGTCCTGGTAAAGGATGAATACACTGTATCTACAGTCAGGTCCTGGTAAAGGATGAATACACTGTATCTACAGTCAGGTCCTGGTAAAGGATGAATACACTGTATCTACAGTCAGGTCCTGGTAAAGGATGAATACACTGTATCTACAGTCAGGTCCTGGTAAAGGATGAATACACTGTATCTACAGTCAGGTCCTGGTAAAGGATGAATACACTGTATCTACAGTCAGGTCCTGGTAAAGGATGAATACACTGTATCTACAGTCAGGTCCTGGTAAAGGATGAATACACTGTATCTACAGTCAGGTCCTGGTAAAGGATGAATACACTGTATCTACAGTCAGGTCCTGGTAAAGGATGAATACACTGTATCTACAGTCAGGTCCTGGTAAAGGATGAATACACTGTATCTATAGTCAGGTCCTGGTAAAGGATGAATACACTGTATCTACAGTCAGGTCCTGGTAAAGGATGAATACACTGTATCTACAGTCAGGTCCTGGTAAAGGATGAATACACTGTATCTACAGTCAGGTCCTGGTAAAGGATGAATACACTGTATCTACAGTCAGGTCCTGGTAAAGGATGAATACACTGTATCTACAGTCAGGTCCTGGTAAAGGATGAATACACTGTATCTACAGTCAGGTCCTGGTAAAGGATGAATACACTGTATGGATAGTCAGGTCCTGGTAAAGGATGAATACACTGTATGGATAGTCAGGTCCTGGTAAAGGATGAATACACTGTACTACAGTCAGGTCCTGGTAAAGGATGAATGAGACCCTGTGCTGGGCAGTCAGGCCTGCTAAGATGAATACACTATAGCTACAGTCAGTCCTATAAGACGAATACCGTATCTACAGTCGGTTTTTTCCTGTTATTTTGTAAAGATGAATCACACTGCATGACACTCAGTGATCCCTGTAAAGTATGATACACTGTATGACCGTCGGTCCTGGTAAGGATGAATACACTGTGTGATAGTCAGGTCCGTGTTCTGTTTCGGTAAGGATGACTACACTGTACTACAGTCAGGTCTCGTAAAATGACGAATACACTGTACTCTACTGTCATCAGTTCCGGTCAAGGATGAAAACATTCGATGACGTCCCGGTCCGGTAAGGATGAATACCTGTATGGACAGTCTAGTCTGGAACGGATATACACTGTGTGGACATAGTCTAGGTCCCTGGAAAGATGAATGACAACCGAGTCTGTACAGTCAGGTCCTGGTAAAGGATGAATACACTGTATCTACAGTCAGGTCCTGGTAAAGGATGAATACACTGTATCTACAGTCAGGTCCTGGTAAAGGATGAATACACTGTATGGACAGTCAGGTCCTGGTAAAGGATGAATACACTGTATCTACAGTCAGGTCCTGGTAAAGGATGAATACACTGTATCTACAGTCAGGTCCTGGTAAAGGATGAATACACTGTATCTACAGTCAGGTCCTGGTAAAGGATGAATACACTGTATCTACAGTCAGGTCCTGGTAAAGGATGAATACACTGTATCTACAGTCAGGTCCTGGTAAAGGATGAATACACTGTATCTACAGTCAGGTCCTGGTAAAGGATGAATACACTGTATCTACAGTCAGGTCCTGGTAAAGGATGAATACACTGTATCTACAGTCAGGTCCTGGTAAAGGATGAATACACTGTATCTACAGTCAGGTCCTGGTAAAGGATGAATACACTGTATCTACAGTCAGGTCCTGGTAAAGGATGAATACACTGTATCTACAGTCAGGTCCTGGTAAAGGATGAATACACTGTATCTACAGTCAGGTCCTGGTAAAGGATGAATACACTGTATCTACAGTCAGGTCCTGGTAAAGGATGAATACACTGTATCTACAGTCAGGTCCTGGTAAAGGATGAATACACTGTATCTACAGTCAGGTCCTGGTAAAGGATGAATACACTGTATCTACAGTCAGGTCCTGGTAAAGGATGAATACACTGTATCTACAGTCAGGTCCTGGTAAAGGATGAATACACTGTATCTACAGTCAGGTCCTGGTAAAGGATGAATACACTGTATCTACAGTCAGGTCCTGGTAAAGGATGAATACACTGTATCTACAGTCAGGTCCTGGTAAAGGATGAATACACTGTATCTACAGTCAGGTCCTGGTAAAGGATGAATACACTGTATCTACAGTCAGGTCCTGGTAAAGGATGAATACACTGTATCTACAGTCAGGTCCTGGTAAAGGATGAATACACTGTATCTACAGTCAGGTCCTGGTAAAGGATGAATACACTGTATCTACAGTCAGGTCCTGGTAAAGGATGAATACACTGTATCTACAGTCAGGTCCTGGTAAAGGATGAATACACTGTATCTACAGTCAGGTCCTGGTAAAGGATGAATACACTGTATGGACAGTCAGGTCCTGGTAAAGGATGAATACACTGTATCTACAGTCAGGTCCTGGTAAAGGATGAATACACTGTATCTACAGTCAGGTCCTGGTAAAGGATGAATACACTGTATCTACAGTCAGGTCCTGGTAAAGGATGAATACACTGTATCTACAGTCAGGTCCTGGTAAAGGATGAATACACTGTATCTACAGTCAGGTCCTGGTAAAGGATGAATACACTGTATCTACAGTCAGGTCCTGGTAAAGGATGAATACACTGTATCTACAGTCAGGTCCTGGTAAAGGATGAATACACTGTATCTACAGTCAGGTCCTGGTAAAGGATGAATACACTGTATCTACAGTCAGGTCCTGGTAAAGGATGAATACACTGTATCTACAGTCAGGTCCTGGTAAAGGATGAATACACTGTATCTACAGTCAGGTCCTGGTAAAGGATGAATACACTGTATCTACAGTCAGGTCCTGGTAAAGGATGAATACACTGTATCTACAGTCAGGTCCTGGTAAAGGATGAATACACTGTATCTACAGTCAGGTCCTGGTAAAGGATGAATACACTGTATCTACAGTCAGGTCCTGGTAAAGGATGAATACACTGTATCTACAGTCAGGTCCTGGTAAAGGATGAATACACTGTATCTACAGTCAGGTCCTGGTAAAGGATGAATACACTGTATCTACAGTCAGGTCCTGGTAAAGGATGAATACACTGTATCTACAGTCAGGTCCTGGTAAAGGATGAATACACTGTATGGATAGTCAGGTCCTGGTAAAGGATGAATACACTGTATCTACAGTCAGGTCCTGGTAAAGGATGAATACACTGTATCTACAGTCAGGTCCTGGTAAAGGATGAATACACTGTATGGACAGTCAGGTCCTGGTAAAGGATGAATACACTGTATCTACAGTCAGGTCCTGGTAAAGGATGAATACACTGTATCTACAGTCAGGTCCTGGTAAAGGATGAATACACTGTATCTACAGTCAGGTCCTGGTAAAGGATGAATACACTGTATCTACAGTCAGGTCCTGGTAAAGGATGAATACACTGTATCTACAGTCAGGTCCTGGTAAAGGATGAATACACTGTATCTACAGTCAGGTCCTGGTAAAGGATGAATACACTGTATCTACAGTCAGGTCCTGGTAAAGGATGAATACACTGTATCTACAGTCAGGTCCTGGTAAAGGATGAATACACTGTATGGACAGTCAGGTCCTGGTAAAGGATGAATACACTGTATGGACAGTCAGGTCCTGGTAAAGGATGAATACACTGTATCTACAGTCAGGTCCTGGTAAAGGATGAATACACTGTATCTACAGTCAGGTCCTGGTAAAGGATGAATACACTGTATCTACAGTCAGGTCCTGGTAAAGGATGAATACACTGTATCTACAGTCAGGTCCTGGTAAAGGATGAATACACTGTATCTACAGTCAGGTCCTGGTAAAGGATGAATACACTGTATCTACAGTCAGGTCCTGGTAAAGGATGAATACACTGTATCTACAGTCAGGTCCTGGTAAAGGATGAATACACTGTATCTACAGTCAGGTCCTGGTAAAGGATGAATACACTGTATCTACAGTCAGGTCCTGGTAAAGGATGAATACACTGTATCTACAGTCAGGTCCTGGTAAAGGATGAATACACTGTATCTACAGTCAGGTCCTGGTAAAGGATGAATACACTGTATCTACAGTCAGGTCCTGGTAAAGGATGAATACACTGTATCTACAGTCAGGTCCTGGTAAAGGATGAATACACTGTATCTACAGTCAGGTCCTGGTAAAGGATGAATACACTGTATCTACAGTCAGGTCCTGGTAAAGGATGAATACACTGTATCTACAGTCAGGTCCTGGTAAAGGATGAATACACTGTATCTACAGTCAGGTCCTGGTAAAGGATGAATACACTGTATCTACAGTCAGGTCCTGGTAAAGGATGAATACACTGTATCTACAGTCAGGTCCTGGTAAAGGATGAATACACTGTATCTACAGTCAGGTCCTGGTAAAGGATGAATACACTGTATCTACAGTCAGGTCCTGGTAAAGGATGAATACACTGTATGGATAGTCAGGTCCTGGTAAAGGATGAATACACTGTATGGACAGTCAGGTCCTGGTAAAGGATGAATACACTGTATGGACAGTCAGGTCCTGGTAAAGGATGAATACACTGTATCTACAGTCAGGTCCTGGTAAAGGATGAATACACTGTATCTACAGTCAGGTCCTGGTAAAGGATGAATACACTGTATCTACAGTCAGGTCCTGGTAAAGGATGAATACACTGTATCTACAGTCAGGTCCTGGTAAAGGATGAATACACTGTATCTACAGTCAGGTCCTGGTAAAGGATGAATACACTGTATCTACAGTCAGGTCCTGGTAAAGGATGAATACACTGTATCTACAGTCAGGTCCTGGTAAAGGATGAATACACTGTATGGACAGTCAGGGCCTGGTAAAGGATGAATACACTATAGCTACAGTCAGGTCCTAGTAAATGACGAATACACTGTATCTACAGTCAGGTCCTGGTAAAGGATGAATACACTGTATGGACAGTCAGGTCCTGGTAAAGGATGAATACACTGTATCTACAGTCAGGTCCTGGTAAAGGATGAATACACTGTATGGACAGTCAGGTCCTAGTAAAGGATGAATACACTGTATGGACAGTCAGGTCCTGGTAAAGGATGAATACACTGTATCTACAGTCAGGTCCTGGTAAAGGATGAATACACTGTATCTACAGTCAGGTCCTGGTAAAGGATGAATACACTGTATCTACAGTCAGGTCCTGGTAAAGGATGAATACACTGTATGGATAGTCAGGTCCTGGTAAAGGATGAATACACTGTATCTACAGTCAGGTCCTGGTAAAGGATGAATACACTGTATCTACAGTCAGGTCCTGGTAAAGGATGAATACACTGTATCTACAGTCAGGTCCTGGTAAAGGATGAATACACTGTATCTACAGTCAGGTCCTGGTAAAGGATGAATACACTGTATCTACAGTCAGGTCCTGGTAAAGGATGAATACACTGTATCTACAGTCAGGTCCTGGTAAAGGATGAATACACTGTATCTACAGTCAGGTCCTGGTAAAGGATGAATACACTGTATGGATAGTCAGGTCCTGGTAAAGGATGAATACACTGTATCTACAGTCAGGTCCTGGTAAAGGATGAATACACTGTATCTACAGTCAGGTCCTGGTAAAGGATGAATACACTGTATCTACAGTCAGGTCCTGGTAAAGGATGAATACACTGTATCTACAGTCAGGTCCTGGTAAAGGATGAATACACTGTATCTACAGTCAGGTCCTGGTAAAGGATGAATACACTGTATCTACAGTCAGGTCCTGGTAAAGGATGAATACACTGTATCTACAGTCAGGTCCTGGTAAAGGATGAATACACTGTATCTACAGTCAGGTCCTGGTAAAGGATGAATACACTGTATCTACAGTCAGGTCCTGGTAAAGGATGAATACACTGTATCTACAGTCAGGTCCTGGTAAAGGATGAATACACTGTATCTACAGTCAGGTCCTGGTAAAGGATGAATACACTGTATCTACAGTCAGGTCCTGGTAAAGGATGAATACACTGTATCTACAGTCAGGTCCTGGTAAAGGATGAATACACTGTATGGACAGTCAGGTCCTGGTAAAGGATGAATACACTGTATCTACAGTCAGGTCCTGGTAAAGGATGAATACACTGTATGGATAGTCAGGTCCTGGTAAAGGATGAATACACTGTAGCTACAGTCAGGTCCTGGTAAAGGATGAATACACTGTATCTACAGTCAGGTCCTGGTAAAGGATGAATACACTGTATCTACAGTCAGGTCCTGGTAAAGGATGAATACACTGTATCTACAGTCAGGTCCTGGTAAAGGATGAATACACTGTATCTACAGTCAGGTCCTGGTAAAGGATGAATACACTGTATCTACAGTCAGGTCCTGGTAAAGGATGAATACACTGTATCTACAGTCAGGTCCTGGTAAAGGATGAATACACTGTATCTACAGTCAGGTCCTGGTAAAGGATGAATACACTGTATCTACAGTCAGGTCCTGGTAAAGGATGAATACACTGTATCTACAGTCAGGTCCTGGTAAAGGATGAATACACTGTATCTACAGTCAGGTCCTGGTAAAGGATGAATACACTGTATGGACAGTCAGGTCCTGGTAAAGGATGAATACACTGTAGCTACAGTCAGGTCCTCTTAAGCTAATGACAGCAATTCATCGTCATGTATCAAACACTCTTGAACTCAACATGCACGCTACCTAATACATGACAACTCTATTGTCGGTGAATTTATCTCACAATATTAATCACAGTAACCTCCTGTTCACTATTGCTGCGAGGTTCTACCCTGACATGTGCAACCAAGCTATAAGGGCTTAGTTGAATTCACCTCAGCTGCATGCTTCTGCAGTGTATTCTACTCATGTGGTGGTGCACGAACATGACACTTTATTATCGGTTATTTATCTTATTTAGTCCTACTCTGTGGGAATAGGTCCTCTGAATGTCAACAAATATATAGTGTATGTTCTATCCTAATCGTAGCTTATAGCATGGTAATGTTTCTACCATGTGTCATTTTTTCGAAATTTATTTATTTATTATTTATTATTTATTTATTAGCAGGCACCCTTATCCAGGACGACTTACAATTGTTTTAATATATCACAGTACAAAGTATCGCATTATAATATAAGGGCAAAATAAAGAATACAGTAAGGTATACAGTAAGAGCAAGTTTAATACCGCTAAGAGCAGTTATAAATAAGATAGTAAATATAAAGAATACAGTGTTTATAGCAAGTGACTAAGTCCAGTAAGAACATGTAGTAAAGTACTGATAAATGGATAATGGAAGAATGATTTCAAATAAGAGCAAATACAAAAAACATGAGTACTGTTACCTATAAGAGTAAAATCAAACACACCTTACAGTAGATAGTTATAGTTAGGAGCAGTAGTTGAATACGGGGAAGTATGGAGCAGTTCAGTACAGGTACAAGCTGATGCAAGAACTGGTACAATTAAATAAATGGCAGTTCGGTAGCTGAAAGGAATTAATATTTCGTAAGCAATGCAATACTTGATGTATGGCGTGTCTTGCTAATCTTTGTCTCAGACTTCAAGCCTGTTCAAAGCAGACTCGGTGACAGGGCGCTAACCCCCCATCTGAACTGCCAGGGTGTGATTTGATTGTGCTGTTTCCCCACTGGAGGCAATATTTAACACCTACTCAGTGATGAGGTAATAAAGAAGCCAGTCTGCATCGGCTGATTGGGTCTGCACTCACAGAGCTTTGGCCCTTAAGTGATAACTCAGAATCAATTATTAAGACTCATCACAGAGGTCAAACACAGTAAACAAAACTGAACCAAGTCACACAGAACATGGCTTAGCCATCCCATCCCTTATAAAAGTTTACCAAGGTATTTTTGCACTGTATTTTTGCACTGTATTTTTGCACTGTTTTTTTGCACTGTGTTTTTTGCACTGTGTTTTTTGCACTGTATTTTTTGCACTGTATGTTTGCACTGTATTTCTTGCACTGTATTTTTGCACTGTATTGTTTGCACTGTATTTTAGCACTGTATTTTTTGCACTGTATTTTTTGCACTGTATTTTTTGCAATGCATTTTCGCACTGTATTTTTTGCACTGTGTTTTTTGCACTGTATTTTTGCACTGTGTTTTTTGCACTGTATTTTTGCACCTTATTTTTAGCACTGTATTTTTAGCACTGTTTTTCACTGTATTTTTCACTGTATTTTTTGCACTGTATTTTTGCACTGTATTTTTGCACTGAATTTTTTGCACTGAATTTTTTGCACTGTATTTTTGCGCTGTATTTTTGCACTGAATTTTTTGCACTGAATTTTTTGCACTGTATTTTTGCGCTGTATTTTTTGCACTGAATTTTTTGCACTGTATTTTTGCACTGTATTTTTGCACAGTATTTTTGCAGTTTCCAATGCTTTTCTCATGATTAACTCATACATTTACCAGAGTTTACCCTGGTTTGCCATGTTTATCAATATGCTTGACTGTGCCTTGCTATTCTTTAAAAGAACAATTAAACACAAAAGAGCTTATTTTCTAATTTACAACATATAAAGCACTACTTAAAAAAATTAAAAACTGTGTGTTATCAAGTATATTACATACAAAATTTATATAAAAACGAAAGTAGTTTTTCAATTTAATCCGAACGCACAACGTTTTCTCTTGCTTGCGTGTCCTCAGGCAGCACTGATCCAGGTTGAGCTGCTGCTGCCCTCAGCAGCTTTGCAGTTTTCTTATCGACAATGTTTCTTTCTGGCTGAAGCGGCCCCTGTGGCTTTCTTTCAAGGGTTAAATTCTTGAGGCTGCCTGCTCCATTAAGAAACAACACACCACACACACACACACACACATATAATATATATAGCATATATATATATATATATATAATATATATATATATAAATATATATAAGCTTGTAGGTTATGTTCAAATAAAAACATGTTAGTAAGTCATTCAAAATTACGGCTTTGCTGCTAGGTGTGCGGGCTTCCTTATTTTCGTGACTTTCAAACGCCGTTCGGGTATTTATTTAGGAAAAGTCATAAACTGACAACCACATAACTTTCAGACATGCAGAGTAATTTTAAATTTGAAAACCTCAAGT
>NW_024474605.1:0-7979 GCF_017654505.1 Polyodon spathula
TTTCTGCGGTCAGCCCGAGTCGGTGGCTCATATTTATTTTCTTTGCGCCAGGCTGCAGCCGTTCTTCCTGTTGCTAAAGAACCTCTTGCTGCAGTTCTTGCTGCACTGTTCACCCACCCTCCTCAGCTTCGGGCACCCCGTTCGTGGCTCCAATAAAAAGAGAGACCTCCTCGTCGATCTACTCCTGGCTCTTGCTAAACTGTCAATTTACAAGACCAGGAAGCGCAAGATCACCGGGGAGGGTCTCTTTGACTGCGGAGCCATGTTCAGGGCCCTCCTCCGGTCCCGGATTCATTTAGAGCACGCCCACACGGGGTCTGCTGGCGACATGGCATCGTTTGTCGACCAGTGGACCTTAGGGGGCGTGCTCTGTACCACCTCCCTTTTTACAATTCTTATTTAATTTACAGTCCTTTTTCTGGTTTTTCTTTTAATTTTAGTTAAATGCCTATTTATTTAGCATCCTCTTTTACGAGGATGCTAATTGGAATTTTTTTTCAGCTGACGTTTGCCTTTTAGGCATTTAAATAGAGCCCGGTCCTACTTTTTGTCATTGTCAAGTCTGCAAGTTTGCTTACTATACCAGAATCTAAATCATTAATGTAGATTAAGAATAGCAGAGGACCTAATACTGATCCCTGTGGTACACCGCTGGTTACCACACTCCATTCTGAGGTTTTTTCCTCTAATCAGTACTTTCTGTTTTCTACATGTTAACCACTCCCTAATCCATGTACATGTGTTTCCTTGAATCCCTACTGCGTTCAGTTTTGAGAATTAATCTTTTATGCGGGACTTTTGTCAAAAGCTTTCTGGAAATCTAAATAAACCATGTCATATGCTTTGCAATTATCCATTATCGATGTTGCATCCTCAAAAAAATCAAGCAAGTTAGTTAGGCACGATCTCCCTTTCCTAAAACCATGTTGACTGTCTCCCAGGACCCTGTTACCATATAGGTAATTTTCCATTTTGGATCTTATTATAGTTTCCATAAGTTTGCATATAATAGAAGTCAGGCTTACTGGTCTGTAGTTACCTAGTTCAGTTTTGTTTCCCTTTTTGTGGATCGGTATTACGTTTGCAATTTTCCAGTCTGTCGGTACCACCCCTGTGTCAAGAGACTGCTGCATGATCTTGGTTAGCGGTTTGTAAATTACTTCTTTCATTTCTTTGAGTACTACTGGGAGGATCTCATTGGCCCAGGGGATTTGTTTATTTTAAGAGCTCCTAGTCCCTTTAATACTTCTGCCTCAGTTATGCTAAAGTTATTTAAAACTGGATAGGAACTGGATGACATGTGGGGCATGTTGTCAGTATCTTCCTTTGTAAAAACTTGTGAAAAGTAATCATTTAATATATTTGCTATTTTTTTTTCTTCCTCTACGATTTTGCCATTTGTATGTCTTAAACATTTAATCTCCTCTTTGAATGTTCGCTTGCTGTTGTAATATTGGAAAAACATTTTGGAATTGGTTTTAGCTCCCTTAGCAATGTTCATTTCTATTTCTCTCTTGGCCTTTCTAACTTCCTTTTTGACTTGCGTTTGCAGTTCCGTGTACTCTTTCTGCGTACTTTCTTTTTGGTCCTTTTTTAATGCTCTGTAAAGTGCCTTTTTTCGCTGAATATTTTTTTTAATTGATCTATTAAACCATTTTGGCAATTTAGTTTTACATTTAGATTTGTCTACTTTAGGGATGTAATTGTTTTGCGCGTCTAGTACTACATTTTTGAAGAACAACTTCAACAAATCTTCTCTGGGCGTTTTCTCTATTTTACTCCAATCTACTTCTATTAGTCTCTGTTTCATACCTTCATAGTTTGCTTTTCTAAAATTGTAAACCTTAGCTTTAGTCATTACTTTTGGGGTTTTAAAAAACACTTCAAATGAGACCATGTTGTGGTCTGAGTTTGCCAGTGGTTCTCTGACCTCTGTTTTAGTTATTCTATCTTCGTTATTTGAAAAGACTAAATCAAGGCATGCCTCCCCTCTAGTCGGTGCCTTGACAAATTGTGTTAGGAAGCAGTCATTTGTCATTTCCACCATTTCTATTTCATCCTTCGTGCTACCCACCGGGTTTTCCCATTTTATTTGGGGGAAGTTGAAATCCCCCATTAGTATGGCTTCTCCTTTGCTACACGCATTTCTAATGTCATTGTATAACAGATTATTTTGCTCACCGTCTGAATCTGGCGGTCTATAGCATGCTCCTATTATTATGCCCTTTGAATTTTTGTCCGTTATTCTGACCCATATTGATTCGGTTTTATTTTCTTTGTCCAGGTTTAACACCTGGGCTTCAAGACTGTTTCTTATGTATAGCGCTACCCCTCCTCCTCTTCTGTCCTGCCTGTCTTTCCTATACAGTGTATACCCACAAATATTATATTCGTCCCCGTCACTCTCAGACAACCACGTTACTGTACCACCTATCACATCATAGTTACCTGTTAGTGCAGTAGCTTCAAGTTCTAGAATTTTGTTTCTGATACTTCTAGCATTTAGATAAATACATTTAATGGTTGTCTTACCTGAGTTGTTGTTCTTGTTTTGATGCGGTCTCCCTTTCTGTTTTTTTGTTGATTTCTCCCCCCTTCCTTTCTAGTTTAAATGCTTCTGAAAAAAATATAAAATATTAAGTTTAAAATAAATATGTATCATTTTGTAATTTCACAAAATCGGACACCATTGGAAGGGTCTGAATACTTTTGTCTGATACTGTTTACTTAGTCTATTATATCTATATACTATATATATAATGATTTATATTATACAAAAAAAATCCCTAAAACAGGATTTTATGCATCCGTTGATATATATTATCTGACGGCTCATTTATTTTCTTCAAAAAAATCCTAGTTTAAAACATGATTATATATTCATCAGGTTGACATTAATTGTGAATTGAAAGTAGGCATTCTTACCAATTTTATTAATTAGTTACATACCTTATGTCTGTCTCAATTAAATAATTAATGGGTAAATAGTGAATAATCATTGCTTCTAAAACAATTTAAATCTAAAACATCAATCAACAAATTGTACTAATATTACAAATTGAGAGGAGACGGTAGTCCCTCGTACAAGTTAGAAAAACTTATTTGGCAACTTACATAAGGCTCTATGTTCTGTACAGTCAATTAAATAATTAATAGTTATTTATCACCAATAGTAACGGCATTGCCTCTAAACATTTAAAATCTAACTTATCAATCAACAATTTCAATGTTAGCAAATTGAGAGGAAACGGTAGTTCCTCGTACAAGTTAGAAAAACTTGTTTTGAAACTACCGTGAGTCTCTATACAGCTCCAATAGGTTCGCTGTTTTCACCATGTTGCAGCGGCAAAACTAAATCACTTACAATTACCATCTGTACCAGTACCAAAAGTCTGACACTTCTTATCAAATGTGAAAAAAAACTGTAAATACCTGTTTTACACAATGAGATATAAGTCATCAAACTAAGGTCAATTTTTTATTCTTCTTCCTCATCCATTTACTTTTTTTAAGAGTATGTAGCGACTATTCAAACAGAAATGGCAGTTTGCTGAAAACAGGTTTCTACTCGATTCAAGAAATGCTCTATTTCCTGTTTGAAAATTTCTGGTTTCCTGTTTGGTAGAACCTATGGGATTTCACGGGAAAGTGTTGTATTGTTTGGGGTTCCCATGGGAAAGTATTGTATTGTCATGGGGGTCACATGGGATTTCATGGGAAAGTATTGTATTGTCATGGGGTTCCCATGGGATTTCATGGAAAAGTATTGTATTGTCATGAGATTCCCATGGTATTTAATGGGAGAGTATTATATTTGCATGGTTCTCATGGGATTTTATGGGAAAGCACAGTATTGCATGCCTAAAATAAATCTTCATAAATGGGGACTTGGGACATTCAGAAATATTAAATACAGTATAAATTAAAATAAATGCATTGATAAACATTTATTATGTCACTGCAATTAAAATATTAGAATATCCAGATTTGGAACTACGATTCTATCCTTGTAAATCAATAGAGCATACAAAAACACACTAATCAATCAATCAATCTTTATTTAGTATTGCACCTTCTGCAATATATTGCTGCAAAGCACTTTACACAGATAAAACAATATATTGAAAGCTATGAGGAGTAACAATAAATACGTTGTATTCTTACCCAATTGTTTTGCTTTTTGATAAAGTGATTTAAAATGACACAGTATCTACTAGATGGCTACTACCAGTAACAGGAAATATGCTACAAGTTATTAAATGGTGTAAATTACATTTGAAAAGTAGACGTATGCTTAGATGAAATAAATAGTAAATAATAAACCTAGCCATTTGAGAAAAAAAACAACAACATATAGTTCTATTATCAAAAGGAGATGCACAAGAGGTAAAGCTGAGAAAGTGTATTCTATACACAGGTAATTATCCAGGTATGTTTAAACAACAAAAAATCTGCTTTACTTGGTAAGACATAATCAAAGTAATGATATATATTGGCATTAATCTGAAAAGGAGTTTAGTTTATTGCAACTAATCATCACTGCTCCCAAACAAAATTAAAATCCATTTAGCTTTTTTATTGTTAGATAGAGAAATGGAGGATCATTCCTTTGTTTTGTATAAGTTGAGTTTTTGCCACAGTCTCTCTAAACAATACGGCTGCTGTTTTCCCTAAGTCTTAATCAACTTAACTGTTTGGCTGATGACAGCAATATATATGTTTAAAGCAGGTCACCTCATTTATGAATACACATATTCTCTTTATTTTTGAGGGTTTACATGCAACATAATCATTGCTCACTCTACTTACAATAGAAATCTGCTGAGAATTGGGCTGTGATATTTGAAATGCCTTCTTTTCAATGCACAGCAATCTAACCAAACAAAAGCAATTGTGGTCTAATACAAAACTCTCAATTAAACCACAGCTTCCATCATCAAAAAAAAACCTCAATAGCGCACTCTTTTTGAAACCTGTTCATAACATACTGAATGCACCATGCATCCCTTTAAAACTGCCCTGCTGTAAAAAGATAACTGATCTGGCACAACATTTAGAATTAGCACTTCTAGAGCTTCTTTTATTGAGGTTATTAGAATGTGAAACTTTGGGGTTCTAAATACAGTAACACCATCACTAATTTTCTCAGCTTTAACCATTGAATATCCTATAGAATGAATTGACAAAATATTCAGTAGCAGCAGTAGGTGTATTGTCAAGGTGTCATTTGGCCAGTATGGGTAAATGTCTGAATATTACAAAGGTTCTAGCTATTTAGTATGGAACACCTTGTATTCCTCTGCAAAGATCAAATAATGTGCGATTACCTGCTTCAAACATAAAGGTTGAAGTGCCCCCACAGGGGACCCCAGTTTTCAACTGCTTCAGCTAAGTGAAGAAGCTGGTGCATGTTGAAAGTTGTGTGATGTAATGCATAAATGTCAGGACACTGGGAAACTAAATCCAGTAGCAAATAATTTGCTCATGCAAGATCATTAGGACTTATGGACTCGCAATCACAAAAATAAATAAATATCACACAAGATATTTAGTATTTTATTTTATTAAAAAAGAAGCAACTTACAGATAGCATTGGTAAACAATTCTGCACACTAAATATATAAAAATACAAAAAAACATATATCGGGCTGAAATGACAGGTTTTTCTAGTATCTAGACTAAAGTAATCTCCGCACACACACACACACACACAAAAAAAAAAAAAAAAAAAAAAGTCGCATGTTTTTTTTTTTTTTTTTAAAGTGGAATAAAGTAAATAAATAAATAAATAACACGACAGCAAGTTAGTCCAAGTACTCACCCTTCAAATGAGTTGTAGATCAGCACTTTTGGACTGGAGACACAGACATCATCGTACATTTCATCAGTGAACTCACTGTAAAATGGTGGCACCTGGTGACGCGTCTTTTGTAATTATAATATCATACGTCCCACCTATCCTAGCCCGAAACTATATATCAATTTTAGAGCACTGGGGCAGCTAAGGGAAATTCAAAATATGTGCTGGTAGACGCGTTTCGTTGTTGATGTGTATCATCAAAATGTGTAAAGATACAGGTTTTTTTTCCTAGTACCTGCCCTTATTCAATGGCATAATGCTTAAGCACGTCATCAGTGCACCGAAATTAGAATGGCTCGCCGCCAAAGGATTAACCAAAGAGCATGAACTGCACTAATCAGCATGAACTGCACACCGGTTGGTAGAAGAAATGTTTTTGAAAAGGATGCAAATGGCTCTGTACACTAACTCCAGAATTGAAAGATTACCCCACACTAATCAAGACATGAACCATGTACACCAGTGGTTTTCAAACTTTTTAGGCCCCATACCTCTTTTCAAAAAATCTAGTCTACCGTGTACCCCCATCTGAGATAGGGTCATAATATACCTATGAAAACAGAAAAAAATTGTATTTTCTAATTACTAGGCTTAAGTACTTACTGATGTTTACTGAAATGTGATGTACGTTTGCGTGTAGCAAAGCGGTCGAATGTTACCCCTAAGCCATACTAATGGGGGATTTCAACTTCCCCCCATATAAAATGGGAAAACCCGGTGGGTAGCGTGAAGGATGAAATTGAAATGGTGGAAATGACAAATGACTGCTTCCTAACACAATTTGTCAAGGCACCAACTAGAGGGTAGGCATGCCTTGATTTAGTCTTTGCAAATAACGAAGACAGAATAACTAAAACAGAGGTCAAAGAACCACTGGCAAACTTAGACCACAACATGGTCTCATTGGAAGTGTTTTTTAAAACCCCAAAAGTAAAGACTAAAAGCTAAGGTTTACAATTTTAGAAAAGCAAACTATGAAGGTATGAAACAGAAACTAACAAAAGTAGAATGGAGTAAAATAGAGAAAACACCCACAGAAAAAGAATGGTTGTTCTTCAAAAAATGTAGTACTAGAGGCGCAAAACAATTATATCCCTAAAGTAAACTAAATAACACTAAATTGCCAAAATGGTTTAATAGATCAATTAAAAAAAATATTCAGTGAAAAAAGGCACTTTATAGAGCATTTAAAAAAGGACCAAAAAGAAAGTACACAGAAAGAGTACACAGAACTGCAAACGCAAGTCAAAAAGGAAGTTAGAAAGGCCAAGAGAGAAATAGAAATGAACATTGCTAAGGGGGCTAAAACCAATTCCAAAATGTTTTTCCAATATTACAACAGCAAGAGAACATTCAAAGAGGAGATTAAATGTTTAAGAGATACAAATGGCAAAATCGTAGATGAAGAAAAAAAATAGCAAATATATTAAATGATTACTTTTCACAAGTTTTTACAAAGGAAGATACTGACAACATGCCCCACATGTCATCCAGTTCCTATCCAGTTTTAAATAACTTTAGCATAAATGAGGCAGAAGTGTTAAAGGGACTAGGAGCTCTTAAAATAAACAAATCCCCTGGGCCGGATGAGATCCTCCCAATAGTACTCAAAGAAATGAAAGAAGTTATTTACAAACCGCTAACCAAGATCATGCAGCAGTCTCTTGACACAGGGGTGGTACCGACAGACTGGAAAATTGCAAACGTAATACCGATCCACAAAAAGGGAAACAAAACTGAACCAGGTAACTACAGACCAGTAAGCCTGACTTCTATTATATGCAAACTTATGGAAACTATAATAAGATCCAAAATGGAAAATTACCTATATGGTAACAGGGTCCTGGGAGACAGTCAGCATGGTTTTAGGAAAGGGAGATCGTGTCTAACTAACCTGCTTGTTTTTTTTTTTGAGGATGCAACATCGATAGTGGATAATTGCACAGCATATGACATGGTTTATTTAGATTTCCAGAAAGCTTTTGACAAAGTCCCACACAAAAGATTAATTCTCAAACTGAACGCAGTTGGGATTCAAGAAACACATGTACATGGATTAGGGAGTGGTTAACATGTAGAAAACAGAAAGTACTGATTAGAGGAGAAACCTCAGAATGGA
>NW_024474606.1:0-12448 GCF_017654505.1 Polyodon spathula
GTGTGGTAACCAGCGGTGTACCACAGGGATCAGTATTAGGTCCTCTGCTATTCCTAATCTACATTAATGTTTTTAGATTCTGGTATAGTAAGCAAACTTTGTTAAATTTGCAGACGACACAAAAGTAGGCCTATTTAAATGCCTAAAAGGCAAACGTCACCTCCAGCCGTCATTTGCGACGGCTGGAGAAAAAAATACAAATTAGCATCCTCATAAAAGAGGATGCTAAATAAATAGGCATTTAACTAATTAAAAGAAAAACCAGAAAAAGGACTGTAAATTAAATAAGAATTATAAAAGGAGAGGTGGTACAGAGCACGCCCCCTAGAGCCCACTGGTCGACAAATGATGCCATGTTGCCAGCAGACTCCGCGTGGGCGTGCTCTAAATTAATCCGGGAACGGAGGAGGGCCCTGAACATGGCCCCGCAGTCAAAGAGACCTTCCCCGCTCATCTTCCGCTTCCTGGTCTTGTAAATGGCCAGTTTAGCAAGAGCCAGGAGCAGATTGACGAGGAGGTCTCTCTTTTTCGACCTCATCTCTCTTTGGCTCAACGAGCTCACGAAACAGGGTGCACGGAAGATGAGGAGGGTTGGGTCTTGCGCCAGTTTCTTTCTCTTTTTGCTGGAGCCACGAACAGGGTGCCCGAAGATGAGGGGGGTGGGTGAAAAGTGCAGCCAGAACTGAAGCAAGAGGTTCTTCAGCAGCAGGAAGAACGGCGGCAGCCTGGCGCAAAGAAAATAAATGTGAAACACCGACTCAGACTGACCGCAGAAAGAGCATGCGGCGTCCGAGTCGGTAAAGTGACGCAGGATCTCTCCTGACGCGAGCGCTCCGTGCAGGACCCTCCAGCCCAGGTCCCCAGCTCCCCTGGAGACCAGCGGGGAGTACAGGGCCTCCCACTGGGGACCGACGCCCTCCGGCGGTCGGAGGGTCTCCCGCCAAGCGGTGTCTCGGCGGGAGACGAGGGCGGGGAAATGGAGGGTGTGGAGCGTCATCGCGTACAGGGTCCTCCTCGACGCCGATGGCAAGGGGGTCGAGGAGAACTGCGAGATCCTGCTCAGGTTGTTCTCGAGGGGGGGCCGAGGGGGGGCTCGGGCCTTGGGTTCGATCAGCAGGACCGGAGAGCCGGGGGTCGGGGGGGGTGGGGGTAGATGGCTCGCCGGTCCTGAGAACTCCCTCGAGATACCTGACAGAGTCTGGGTGCAACGCTGCTTTGCACTCCCGGATCGCTCGGCCGGCCGTCCGGACGGACACCCGAGCCGCCCTGGCGACGAGCGCCTCGGGCGCCAGCCACGCCGAGAGTTCGCGATCCAGGAGATCCCAGACTCTGGTCACCTTGGCCGAGATCAGCGCGCGCCGCACCGAGGGGGACTCCAACGCCTGCGCACCTAGGTGGGGGTTGTGCAGCAGGGGCTCCAGCAGGAGTCCTTGGCCCTCGGTCGGAAGACCGGCAGCCCGGGGAGACGGATTCCCCGCAGGTCGATCCAGAAGAGCTGCCGGTCAAGATGGTCCTGACGAAGTCCCTTGGCCTCGTCCAAAAGGCGCCGGGCTCTGCGTGCACCCGGCTGGCTCCCGGTTCCCTTTCCTGCTGGAGCCCCTGCTGCAAAACCCCCACCTAGGTGCCGTCCCGCAACCTCAGTGGGAGGCCACCCGGACGGCGCGACTAGGCCACGGTTCCCTGGTCTCAACCCTAGAGAGGACCTTCGCGAACGCTCGGCGTGGCTGGCGCCCGAGGCGCTCGTCGCCAGGGCGGCTCGGGTGTCCGTCCGGACGGCCGGCCGAGCGATCCGGGAGTGCAAAGCAGCGTTGCACCCAGACTCTGTCAGGTATCTCGAGGGAGTTCTCAGGACCGGCGAGCCATCTACCCCCAACCCCCCGACCCCCGGCTCTCCGGTCCTGCTGATCGAACCCAAGGCCCGAGCCCCCCCTCGGCCTCCCCTCGAGAACAACCTGAGCAGGATCTCGCAGTTCTCCTCGACCCCCTTGCAATCGGCGTCGAGGAGGACCCTGTACGCGATGACGCTCCACACCCTCCATTTCCCCGCCCTCGTCTCCCGCCGAGACACCGCTTGGCGGGAGACCCTCCGACCGCCGGAGGGCGTCGGTCCCCAGTGGGAGGCCCTGTACTCCCCGCTGGTCTCCAGGGGAGCTGGGGACCTGGGATGGAGGGTCCTGCACGGAGCGCTCGCGTCAGGAGAGATCCTGCGTCACTTTACCGACTCGGACGCCGCATGCCCTTTCTGCGGTCAGTCCGAGTCGGTGGCTCATATTTATTTTGTATGCGCCAGGCTGCAGCCGTTCTTCCTGCTGCTGAAGAACCTCTTGCTGCAGTTCTGGCTGCACTTTTCACCCACCCTCCTCATCTTCGGGCACCCTGTTCGTGGCTCCAGCAAAAAGAGAGACCTCCTCGTCAATCTGCTCCTGGCTCTTGCTAAACTGGCCATTTACAAGACCAGGAAGCGGAAGATGAGCGGGGAAGGTCTCTTTGACTGCGGGACCATGTTCAGGGCCCTCCTCCGTTCCCGGATTAATTTAGAGCACGCCCACGCGGAGTCTGCTGGCGACATGGCATCGTTTGTCGACCAGTGGACTCTAGGGGGCGTGCTATGTACCACCTCCCCTTTTACAATTCTTATTTAATTTACAGTCCTTTTTCTGTTTTTTCTTTTAATTAGTTAAATGCCTATTTATTTAGCATCCTCTTTTACGAGGATGGTAATTAGAATTTTTTTGTCCAGCCGTCGCAAATGACGGCTGGAGGTGACGTTTGCCTTTTAGGCATTTAAATAGGCCTATTTTTGTGTCGTCTGCAAATTTAACAAGTTTGCTTACTTTACCAGAATCTAAATCATTAATGTAGATTAGGAATAGCAGAGGACCTAATATTGATCCCTGTGGTACACCGCTGGTTACCACACTCCATTCTGAGGGTTTTCCTCTAATCAGTACATTCTGTTTTCTACATGTTAACCACTCCCTAATCATGTACATGCGTTTCCTTGAATCCCTACTGCGTTCAGTTTGAGAATTAATCTTTTGTGTGGGACTTTGTCAAAAGCTTTCTGGAAATCTAATAAACCATGTCATATCCTTTGCAATTATCCATTATCGATGTTGCATCCTCAAAAAAAAACAAGCAAGTTAGTTAGACACGATCTCCCTTTCCTAAAACCATGCTGACTGTCTCCCAGGATACTGTTACCATATAGGTAATTTTCCATTTTGGATCTTATTATAGTTTCCATAAGTTTGCATATAATAGAAGTCAGGCTTACTGGTCTGTAGTTACCTGGTTCAGTTTTGTTTCCCTTTTTGTGGATCGGTATTACGTTTGCAATTTTCCAGTCTGTCGGTACCACCCCTGTGTCAAGAGACTGCTGCATGATCTTGGTTAGCGGTTTGTAAATAACTTCTTTCATTTCTTTGAGTACTATTTGGAGGATCTCATCCGGCCCAGGGGATTTGTTTATTTTAAGAGCTCCTAGTCCCTTTAACACTTCTGCCTCAGTTATGCTAAAGTTATTTAAAACTGGATAGGAACTGGATGACATGTGGGGCATGTTGTCAGTATCTTCCTTTGTAAAAACTTGTGAAAAGTAATCATTTAATATATTTGCTATTTTTTTTCTTCATCTACGATTTTGCCATTTGTATCTCTTAAACATTTAATCTCCTCTTTGAATGTTCTCTTGCTGTTGTAATATTGGAAAAACATTTTGGAATTGGTTTTAGCCCCCTTAGCAATGTTCATTTCTATTTCTCTCTTGGCCTTTCTAACTTCCTTTTTGACTTTCGTTTGCAGTTCTGTTTATTCTTTCTGTGTACTTTCTTTTTGGTCCTTTTTTAATGCTCTATAAAGTGCCTTTTTTCACTGAATATTTTTTTTAATTGATCTATTAAACCATTTTGGCCATTTAGATTTGTCTACTTTAGGGATTTAATTGTTTTGCGCCTCTAGTACTACATTTTTGAAGAACAACCATTCTTTTTCTGTGGGTGTTTTCTCTATTTTACTCCATTCTACTTTTGTTAGTTTCTGTTTCATACCTTCATAGTTTGCTTTTCTAAAATTGTAAACCTTAGCTTTTTAGTCTTTACTTTTGGGGTTTTAAAAAACACTTCCAATGAGACCATGTTGTGGTCTAAGTTTGCCAGTGGTTCTTTGACCTCTGTTTTAGTTATTCTGTCTTCGTTATTTGCAAAGACTAAATCAAGGCATGCCTACCCTTAGTTGGTGCCTTGACAAATTGTGTTAGGAAGCAGTCATTTGTCATTTCCACCATTTCTAATTCGTCCTTCGTGCTACCCATCGGGTTTTCCCATTTTATATGGGGGGGAAGTTGAAATCCCCCATTAGTATGGCTTCTCATTTGCTACACGCATTTTCAGTTAACATCAGTAAGTACTTTAGCCTAGGAATTAGAAAAAATATATTTTTTCTGTTTTCATAGGTATATTATGACCCTATCTCAGATGGGGGTACACGGTAGACTAGATTTTTTGAAAAGAGGTATGGGGCCTAAAAAGTTTGAAAACCACTGGTGTACATGGTTCATGTCTTGATTAGTGTGGGGTAATCTTTCAATTCTGGAGTTAGTGTACAGAGCCATTTGCATCCTTTTCAAAAACATTTCTTCTACCAACCGGTGTGCAGTTCATGCTGATTAGTGCAGTTCATGCTCTTTGGTTAATCCTTTGGCGGCGAGCCATTCTAATTTCGGTGCACTGATGACGTGCTTAAGCATTATGCCATTGAATAAGGGCAGGTACTAGGAAAAAAAACCTGTATCTTTACACATTTTGATGATACACATCAACAACGAAACGCGTCTACCAGCACATATTTTGAATTTCCCTTAGCTGCCCCAGTGCTCTAAAATTGATATATAGTTTCGGGCTAGGATAGGTGGGACGTATGATATTATAATTACAAAAGACGCGTCACCAGGTGCCACCATTTTACAGTGAGTTCACTGATGAAATGTACGATGATGTCTGTGTCTCCAGTCCAAAAGTGCTGATCTACAACTCATTTGAAGGGTGAGTACTTGGACTAACTTGCTGTCGTGTTATTTATTTATTTATTTACTTTATTCCACTTTAAAAAAAAAAAAAAAAACATGCTGAATTTTTTTTTTTTTTTTTTTTCTGTGTGTGTGTGTGTGTGTGCGGAGATTACTTTAGTCTAGATACTAGAAAAACCTGTCATTTCAGCCCGATATATGTTTTTTTGTATTTTTATATATTTAGTGTGCAGAATTGTTTACCAATGCTATCTGTAAGTTGCTTCTTTTTTAATAAAATAAAATACTAAATATCTTGTGTGATATTTATTTATTTTTGTGATTGCGAGTCCATAAGTCCTAATGATCTTGCATGAGCAAATTATTTGCTACTGGATTTAGTTTCCCAGTGTCCTGACATTTATGCATTACATCACACAACTTTCAACATGCACCAGCTTCTTCACTTAGCTGAAGCAGTTGAAAACTGGGGTCCCCTGTGGGGGCACTTCAACCTTTATGTTTGAAGCAGGTAATCGCACATTATTTGATCTTTGCAGAGGAATACAAGGTGTTCCATACTAAATAGCTATAACCTGTAATATTCAGACATTTACCCATACTGGCCAAATGACACCTTGACAATACACCTACTGCTGCTACTGAATATTTTGTCAATTCATTCTATAGGATATTCAATGGTTAAAGCTGAGAAAATTAGTGATGGTGTTACTGTATTTAGAACCCCAAAGTTTCACATTCTAATAACCTCAATAAAAGAAGCTCTAGAAGTGCTAATTCTAAATGTTGTGCCAGATCAGTTATCTTTTTACAGCAGGGCAGTTTTAAAGGGATGCATGGTGCATTCAGTATGTTATGAACAGGTTTCAAAAAGAGTGCGCTATTGAGGTTTTTTTTTGATGATGGAAGCTGTGGTTTAATTGAGAGTTTTGTATTAGACCACAATTGCTTTTGTTTGGTTAGATTGCTGTGCATTGAAAAGAAGGCATTTCAAATATCACAGCCCAATTCTCAGCAGATTTCTATTGTAAGTAGAGTGAGCAATGATTATGTTGCATGTAAACCCTCAAAAATAAAGAGAATATGTGTATTCATAAATGAGGTGACCTGCTTTAAACATATATATTGCTGTCATCAGCCAAACAGTTAAGTTGATTAAGACTTAGGGAAAACAGCAGCCGTATTGTTTAGAGAGACTGTGGCAAAAACTCAACTTATACAAAACAAAGGAATGATCCTCCATTTCTCTATCTAACAATAAAAAAGCTAAATGGATTTTAATTTTGTTTGGGAGCAGTGATGATTAGTTGCAATAAACTAAACTCCTTTTCAGATTAATGCCAATATATATCATTACTTTGATTATGTCTTACCAAGTAAAGCAGATTTTTTATTGTTGTTGTTATAAACATACCTGGACAATTACCTGTGTATAGAATACACTTTCTCAGCTTTGCCTCCAATCACTTACTGCTGTGCACCTCCTTTTCATAATAGAACCATGTGTTGTTGGTTTTTTTCTCAAATGGCTAGGTTTATTATTTACTATTTATTTCATCTAAGCATACGTCTACTTTTCAAATGTAATTTACACCATTTAATAACTTGTAGCATATTTCCTGTTACTGGTAGTAGCCATCTAGTAGATACTGTGTCATTTTAAATCACTTTATCAAAAAGCAAAACAATTGGGTAAGAATACAACGTATTTATTGTTACTCCTCATAGCTTTCAATATATTGTTTTATCTGTGTAAAGTGCTTTGCAGCAATATATTGCAGAAGGTGCAATACTAAATAAAGATTGATTGATTGATTAGTGTGTTTTTGTATGCTCTATTGATTTACAAGGATAGAATCGTAGTTCCAAATCTGGATATTCTAATATTTTAATTGCAGTGACATAATAAATGTTTATCAATGCATTTATTTTAATTTATACTGTATTTAATATTTCTGAATGTCCCAAGTCCCCATTTATGAAGATTTATTTTAGGCATGCAATACTGTGCTTTCCCATAAAATCCCATGAGAACCATGCAAATATAATACTCTCCCATTAAATACCATGGGAATCTCATGACAATACAATACTTTTCCATGAAATCCCATGGGAACCCCATGACAATACAATACTTTCCCATGAAATCCCATGTGACCCCCATGACAATACAATACTTTCCCATGGGAACCCCAAACAATACAACACTTTCCCGTGAAATCCCATAGGTTCTACCAAACAGGAAACCAGAAATTTTCAAACAGGAAATAGAGCATTTCTTGAATCGAGTAGAAACCTGTTTTCAGCAAACTGCCATTTCTGTTTGAATAGTCGCTACATACTCTTAAAAAAAGTAAATGGATGAGGAAGAAGAATAAAAAATTGACCTTAGTTTGATGACTTATATCTCATTGTGTATAGGAGGTATTTACAGTTTTTTTTCACATTTGATGTAAGAAAGTGTCAGACTTTTGGTACTGGTACAGATGGTAATTGTAAGTGATTTAGTTTTGCCGCTGCAACATGGTGAAAACAGCGAACCTATTGGAGCTGTATAGAGACTCACGGTAGTTCCAAATAAGTTTTTCTAACTTGTACGAGGGACTACCGTTCCTCTCAATTTGTTAACATTGAAATTGTTGATTGATGTTTTAGATTTAAATTGTTTTAGAGGCAATGATTATTCACTATTTATTGATTAATTATTTAATTGACACAGACATAAGATGTAACTAATTAATAAAATTGGTAAGAATGCCTACTTTCAATTCACAATTAATGTCAACCTGATGAATATATAATCATGTTTTAAACTAGGATTTTTTTGAAGAAAATAAATGAGCAAGCATATATATATATATATATATATATATATATATATATATATATAATATTATGATATTGCAAAAGTATTCAGACCCTTCCAATGGTGTCCGATTTTGTGAAATTACAAAATGATACATATTTATTTTAAACTTAATATTTTATATTTTTTTCAGAAGCATTTAAACTAGAAAGGGAGGGGGGAGAAATCAACAAAAAAAAACAGAAGGGAGACCTGATCAAAACAAGAACAACAACTCAGGTAAGACAACCATTAAATGTATTTATCTAAATGCTAGAAGTATCAGAAACAAAATTCTAGAACTTGAAGCTACTGCACTAACAGGTAACTATGATGTGATAGGTGTTACAGAAACGTGGTTGTCTGAGAGTGATGGGGATGAATATAATATTTGTGGGTATACACTGTATAGGAAAGACAGGCAGGACAGAAGAGGAGGAGGGGTAGCGCTATACATAAGAAACAGTCTTGAAGCCCAGGTGTTAAACCTGGACAAAGAAAATAAAACCGAATCAATATGGGTCAGAATAACGGACAAAAATTCAAAGGGCATAATAATAGGAGCATGCTATAGACCGCCAGATTCAGACGGTGAGCACAATAATCTGTTATACAATGACATTAGAAATGCGTGTAGCAAAGGAGAAGCCATACTAATGGGGGATTTCAACTTCCCCCAAATAAAATGGGAAAACCCGGTGGGTAGCACGAAGGATGAAATAGAAATGGTGGAAATGACAAATGACTGCTTCCTAACACAATTTGTCAAGGCACCGACGAGAGGGGAGGCATGCCTTGATTTAGTCTTTTCAAATAACGAAGATAGAATAACTAAAACAGAGGTCAGAGAACCATTGGCAAACTCAGACCACAACATGGTCTCATTTGAAGTGTTTTTTAAAACCCCAAAAATAATGACTAAAGCTAAGGTTTACAATTTTAGAAAAGCAAACTATGAAGGTATGAAACAGAGACTAACAGAAGTAGATTGGAGTAAAATAGAGAAAACATCCACAGAAGAAGGATGGTTGTTCTTCAAAAATGTAGTACTAGAGGCGCAAAACAATTACATCCCTAAAGTAGACAAATCTAAATGTAAAACTAAATTGCCAAAATGGTTTAATAGATCAATTAAAAAAAATATTCAGCGAAAAAAGGCACTTTACAGAGCATTAAAAAAGGACCAAAAAGAAAGTACGCAGAAAGAGTACACAGAACTGCAAACGCAAGTCAAAAAGGAAGTTAGAAAGGCCAAGAGAGAAATAGAAATGAACATTGCTAAGGGAGCTAAAACCAATTCCAAAATGTTTTTCCAATATTACAACAGCAAGAGAACATTCAAAGAGGAGATTAAATGTTTAAGAGATACAAATGGCAAAATCGTAGATGAAGAAAAAAAAAAAATAGCAAATATATTAAATGATTACTTTTCACAAGTTTTTACAAAGGAAGATACTGACAACATGCTCCACATGTCATCCAGTTCCTGTCCAGTTTTAAATAACTTTAGCATAACTGAGGCAGAAGTGTTAAAGGGACTAGGAGCTCTTAAAATAAACAAATCCCCTGGGCCGGATGAGATCCTCCCAGTAGTACTCAAAGAAATGAAAGAAGTAATTTACAAACCGCTAACCAAGATCATGCAGCAGTCTCTTGACACAGGGGTGGTACCGACAGACTGGAAAATTGCAAACGTAATACCGATCCACAAAAAGGGAAACAAAACTGAACCAGGTAACTACAGACCAGTAAGCCTGACTTCTATTATATGCAAACTTAAAGAAACTATAATAAGAGCCAAAATGGAAAATTACCTATATGGTAACAGGCTCCTGGGAGACAGTCAACATGGTTTTAGGAAAGGGAGATCGTGTCTAACTAACTTGCTTGATTTTTTTGAGGATGCAACATCGATAATGGATAATTGCAAAGCATATGACATGGTTTATTTAGATTTCCAGAAAGCTTTTGACAAAGTCCCGCACAAAAGATTAATTCTCAAACTGAAAGCAGTAGGGATTCAAGGAAACACATGTACATGGATTAGGGAGTGGTTAACATGTAGAAAACAGAAAGTACTGATTAGAGGAAAAACCTCAGAATGGAGTGTGGTAACCAGCGGTGTACCACAGGGATCAGTATTAGGTCCTCTGCTATTCCTAATCTACATTAATGATTTAGATTCTGGTATAGTAAGCAAACTGCAGACGACACAAAAGTAGGTCTATTTAAATGCCTAAAAGGCAAACGTCACCTCCAGCCGTCATTTGTGACGGCTGGAGAAAAAAATTCCAATTAGCATCCTCGTAAAAGAGGATGCTAAATAAATAGGCATTTAACTAAATTAAAAGAAAAACCAGAAAAAGGACTGTAAATTAAATAAGAATTGTAAAAGGGGAGGTGGTACAGAGCACGCCCCCTAGGGTCCACTGGTCGACAAATGATGCCATGTCGCCAGCAGACTCCGCGTGGGCGTGCTCTAAATGAATCCGGGAACGGAGGAGGGCCCTGAACATGGCCCCGCAGTCAAAGAGACCTTCCCCGCTCATCTTCCGCTTCCTGGTCTTGTAAATGGCCAGTTTAGCAAGAGCCAGGAGGAGATTGACGAGGAGGTCTCTCTTTTTGCTGGAGCCACGAACAGGGTGCCCGAAAATGAGGAGGGTGGGTGAAAAGTGCAGCCAGAACTGCAGCAGGAGGTTCTTCAGCAGCAGGAAGAACGGCTGCAGCCTGGCGCATAAAAAATAAATATGAGCCACCGACTCGGACTGACCGCAGAAAGGGCATGCGGCGTCCGAGTCGGTAAAGTGACGCAGGATCTCTCCTGACGCGAGCGCTCCGTGCAGGACCCTCCAGCCCAGGTCCCCAGCTCCCCTGGAGACCAGCGGGGAGTAAAGGGCCTCCCACTGGGGACCGACGCCCTCCGGCGGTCGGAGGGTCTCCCGCCAAGCGGTGTCTCGGCGGGAGACGAGGGCGGGGAAGTGGAGGGTGTGGAGCGTCATCGCGTACAGGGTCCTCCTCGACGCCGATGGCAAGGGGGTCGAGGAGAACTGCGAGATCCTGCTCAGGTTGTTCTCGAGGGGGGGCCGAGGGGGGGCTCGGGCCTTGGGTTCGATCAGCAGGACCGGAGAGCCGGGGGTCGGGGGGGTGGGGGTAGGTGGCTCGCCGGTCCCGAGAACTCCCTCGAGATACCTGACAGAGTCTGGGTGCAACGCTGCTTTGCACTCCCGGATCGCTCGGCCGGCCGTCCGGACGGACACCCGAGCCGCCCTGGCGACGAGCGCCTCGGGCGCCAGCCACGCCAAGCGTTCGCGATCCAGGAGATCCCAGACTCTGGTCACCTTGGCCGAGATCAGCGCGCGCCGCACCGAGGGGGACTCCAACGCCTGCGCACCTAGGTGGGGGTTGTGCAGCAGGGGCTCCAGCAGGAGTCCTTGGCCCTCGGTCGGCACGGCGTCTCGGCCGACGGAAAACATGCTCCGGGTCCTGAGCAGGTCCTGGTAGAAGACCGGCAGCTCGGGGAGACGGATTCCCCGCAGGTCGATCCAGAAGAGCTGCCGGTCGTAGCCCAGGTCGTGCAGCTGGCGCAAAAGGAGGGACGCCAGCGTGCACCACTGCGGGGCCGGGTCTGCGTACAGGTATCTCTGCAGGGTCTGGAGGCGGAAGGTGTGCACCTGGCTCCTGATGCACACCAACCCTTGCCCCCCCTCGGCGAGAGGGAGGCTCAGAACCGCCGCAGAGACCCAGTGCTTTCCGGCCCAGAAGAAGTCCGTCAGCTTCCTCTGGACCCTGGCCACAAACTCAGGGGGCGGGCTCAGGACGGTGAGTCGATGCCAAAGCATCGACGCCACCAGTTGGTTAATGACCAGAGCCCTTCCCCTGAAGGAAAGCAGTTTGAGCAGACCCGACCACGACCTCAGTCGCGCAGCCACCTTGTCCTCCAACTCCGTCCAGTTGGCGGCGACCGAGGCCTCCGCGGGGCTCAGGTGGACTCCCAGGTATTTGAAGCTGTCCGCGCTCCACTGGAACTGCTGGAGCGCGGCAGGGAGGGAGTCCGCCCGCCAGGGACCCACCAGTAACCCGGAGCATTTGGTCCAGTTGATCCTGGCAGAGGACGCGGCAGAGTAGACGCTCTGGCAGCTCCGCATCCTCTCCAGATCGGCCGGATCCGAGGCCACCAGGAGCACGTCGTCGGCGTAAGCCGACAGGACCACCCTCGTGTCCGGCGCGCCGAGCGCCAACCCCGTGAGCCTCCCGCGAAGGAGGCAGAGGAAGGGCTCGATGCACAGCGCGTACAGTTGTCCGGACAGAGGGCAGCCCTGACGTACTCCTCTCCTGAAAGCGAGGGGCGCGGTCAGGGACCAGTTGACTTTGATCAAGCACTCGGCAGAGGCGTACAGCATCCGGAACAGGCCCACGAAGCGCGGCCCGAATCCGAATGCTCGCAGGGTTCCGAAGAGATATTCGTGATCCACCCGGTCGAACGCCTTCTCCTGATCCAGGGAGAGGAAGGCGACCGACCGACCGGTCCTCCTGCAGTAGTGCAGGAGGTCCCGAACCAGGAAGATGTTGTCGAAAAT
>NW_024474607.1:0-1000 GCF_017654505.1 Polyodon spathula
CGTCCGGTTCGGGACCGTGTAGGACTGGTCGGGGTGGATCACGTCTGCCAGCACGGACTTGAGCCTCAGGGAGGCGGCCTTGGCCACGATTTTGTAGTCCGTGCATAGCAGCGAGACCGGGCGCCAGTTCTTGAGGCTGCGCAGATCCCCTTTCTTGGGCAGGAGCGTGATAACAGCCCGCCTCATCGAAAGGGGCATCTCCCCGGTCTCGTAGGCTTCCGCCAGGACCCGCGCAAAGGCGGGCCCCAGCAAGTCCCAAAACTTCTTGTAGAACTCCACGGTCAGCCCGTCGATGCCCGGCGATTTGTTGTAGGGCATCTGACTGAGGGCGTCGGTGAGCTCGGCCAGGGTCAGGTGGCCCTCGAACTCGTCCCGCACGCCCCCGCTGACCGTGGGAAGCCCGTCCCACAGAACCCTGCACGCGTCGGAGTCGACGGGATCCGGAGAGAAGAGGGCAGAGTAGAAGGCCCTGGCCCTCTCGTTCACGCTCTCCGGATCCGTCAGAAGGGAGCCGTCCTCCGCCAGGAGGCAGGTGATGTTTTTACGGTCTCCCTTCTTTTTCTCCAACGCGTAGAAGAAGTGTGTGCTGTGGTCCATCTCCCGAAGGAACTGGACCCGCGAGCGCACAAACGCCCCCCGGGACCGCTGGAGCCGCAGGTCCCGCAGGGTGCTCTTCTTCTCCTCGTACGCGCTCTGCTCGAGTTGGTCCCCGCGAGCCAGGCGGCTCTCCAGACCGAGCAGCTCCCTTTCCAGCCGCTCGATCCGCGAGTCCCTCCGCCTGCTCGCGCCCCTCGTGTACTCCTGACAGAGGATCTTGATCTGCGCTTTCCCCACGTCCCACCACTGACGCCACGTGGGGAAGCGAGATCGCCTGCCGTGCCAGACCGTCCAAAAGTCCCGGAAAGACCGCTCAAAGCGCTCGTCCTCCAACAGGCTGTTGTTGAAGTGCCAGTAGGCAGCGGCGTGCCTAGCTGGCACCACGGCCACCGTCACGGCCACC
>NW_024474608.1:0-3271 GCF_017654505.1 Polyodon spathula
GATTCAGCACTCTGAAGCGATATATATATATACTATCCAAGCTGTGATCTACAAGGAGAGGCGATCACAGAGATCCTGAGAGCTGTAGAAATAGGGGTGTACAATATTGACCAGGGTGTCAGCTGTAAGTTGTTTGTGCGGGACGTGTTGGATGTGGTTAGGGCTTAAATAATGGACATACACCTGGGGGAAGTCCCAAGGAACGCTCATGATGATTTACAAAAGCGATTGGCTCTGTATCATGGTAGCTCTGAACAAATTACAGGAGAATGAGAAGGAATCCCATCAGTGTGTTGGATTCTTTGCCCTTGGTGCACATATGCTTTTATTGCTTTATTGATCGTAACCTTTTTACTTTGGAATTGTGTACAGCGTTGTTGGTGGGACAAGTTAAATAAACAGCTGAATCAGAAGATTGATTTTGTAGACACTATTACACAGAGAGTGTCAGTAATGTTTGATGGGGGTGAGCAGTGTGATGACTTGTTTTGATCACAGTATAAAAGCTGTGTGGAAACTCTGCTGCTGTGACAGAGAATTCTTTGTCTTCTCTCCAGCGTGCTGTTTGCTGCATCTCTGCTCTTGCTTTGGGTGTCCGATATATTTTCTTTCTTACAGTGCCCAGTTGTATCTTGTGATAGGGATGTAGCCCTTCATGTGCTAATATATAGATTAAAAAATTGAGTTTTTGATTGATCTAATTGAAAGGTGTGTATATTGAATTATTGTTTATTTAATGAGATAATGGTTTGATTATTTTTTATTTATTATATAATTGGGGGTTCTGATTGAACCCAATTTCTTCCTCCCTGAATAGGTAACAGGACTGTATATGAATAAATCAGTAAACATTGTCTGTGATTCAAATGCAATGCATGCAGAAAGAGCTGGCAGCATGCGTGATAGTAACAGCATTTTTCTCCATGATATAAAAAGAAGCAGCATCAAGGACAAGCTTTTATAAAGATCCATCTGAGATTGTATATGATTCAACAAAAAGAATTAATTTAATTAAATATTTCTTAACCGTAATTAGATTTACCTGATTACTAAATGGAGTACTCCGGTCTGATGGAAATAGCTCTTGTGTTTATTTCAATCAACTTACAGAGTTTATGTCTTTACAAATCAGAAATTTAAAGTCAAGGAGAGAGCTAGATGTCTACAAATCGAGAAAAGTAAGGTAAGCTCTCTACTCTCTCGCCTCTATACATCATAGACCTGGAACTTCAGACCTCCAGAAATGGCAATGCTTTTGCTTTTGTTTTTGTCTTCAATTGGTTTGCTTTCCTCATATTTTTATTTAGCAATGAGAGATTTACTTTGATTGGTATTCCCACGGAAGTGACTGTAGCTAACATAAAAAAATACATATTTGTACATTTGTCTTAAAATGTTGGTTCATGAAGAAATCTGCAATAGGCTTCAGTCATTAGTGGTTAGGTTTTATGTAACTGAACTTGTTGCTTTCTGTCTTTATTTGTATATGCCTGTGTACATGCTGTTTATATTCTATTTTGTTGTGTTTTACTGCTATGTATTGTAAAGTGCTTTCAGATGCTCAGCGTTTATTCTCTATTATTAACTACTGAGTCGCGCTTCACCATTGTCGTGTTTTCTTTAACCATGTGACGCTACTATACACTTTGACTGGCTGGAAGTCTGCATGCCGCCATCGAGTTGCTGAAAAATAAAGCAGTGTTCTAAAGCTGGCTGTGTTGCTAGTTTGTTGTCAGTTTGTTTCCCAGGGTGGTCACATGAGGAAACACACCACAACTGTTTTCCCCTGTGTTGCCCATGTGACCATGGCTTAATGTAGCTGTAGCCAAGAAATACAGCTCCCATTCTGTGTGTGTGTGTGTGTGTGTGTGCGCATGGGGGGGGGGGGGTGTGAAATACACGCGGGGGGTGTGTGTGTGTGTTGTGTGCGGGGGGGGGGGGTTTGTGGTAACCCCCCCCCAACACCATTATTGTGTGTGTGTGTGTGTGTGTGTGTGTGTGTGTGTGTGTGTGTGTGTTGGGGGGGTGTGTTAAAGCCAAAATAACTTATTAATGTACAAAGTCCAAGGCTGCAGACAGTGAAATTAGCCTAACAATTGGAATTGTTTTTTTACCTTGTGTTATATATATTGAAGTGCTTGATGTCTATGGGCAGACCTACTTTGCTTGAATTGTACTTCTCCTGAGATCTCAGAATAAACACAGCTTGATTGAAATCTCCACTTCAGACCTGGTCTTTAAGTCCCTACAGGTGCTATATTCAATAAAGATGCAAATAGAGGTGATGTCACAATCCATGGAACACAATTACATCAATAGGAATTTTACTTTAAACAAAAACAAATGGTTGTCATGCCATCAAAAACCTAACCCTACAGTAAGCCCCATTGTGATGTCTTTATGACATCCTTGTGACATCATATAAGACAACATTCTATTCATCCAAGCTACAACATTTTAATGTTAATCAATGCAACAGTTTCGTTTCACTTGAAGGTCACTTTCATGTTTATTCTGTAACATCTCATATTATTATTACTATTATTTATACTAAGAAATATTATTTTAAACATATTTTATTGAGAGAAAATGCATTGTTGTCAGTGAAATCTGGTCCCTGGACTGTTTGAGTTTTTCTATTTTCTCAATGGATTCCAAAGGAGACAGCTCTCCACACTATGTGGCAAAGGGATCGTTATCTGCCCTCCATTCAGTGCTGGTTAGGAGAGTATAAGAATTCACTGGATTACATTGCCATTGTTTTATTGCTAGTGCCATCATTGTTTTTATATGGTAATTGATTTTACCGGCATTTGTTTTTTAACTCAGCTGTAATAATTAATAATAATTTATTAAAATGATGGAGCGCTGTTCAATAAATCACAAAGTTGTACAAAAAAGAACATCGCAGACAGCACTTAAAAGTCATGTTTTAAGTCAGAATAAAAACAAAAGCACAACAAAACAAACACAAGCATTAAAACAACAGACAATAACAAACATTTAAAAAGCCAGAAGGGATTTTGAAGAATCAATAGAAGGGGTCTTGGAAATTGTTCTGGCCCCTTTAGTTGGTTTGAGTTCATTTTTTAAGTCAATTCCATTTGGCCACTAGATGGCGCTGTTTACTGATAAGGTCTGTTGTTTGCTTAAGTTCCTATTTCCTGTAAAGAAGAATCCTTGTTAGCAATGGTGAAAGTCGCTCTGTGGAGCTGCAGATATCATCGAACTCCATCCTTCTTGCAATTATTTGTAGAAGCATTGTCTGTAA
>NW_024474609.1:0-4000 GCF_017654505.1 Polyodon spathula
GTAAAATCAATAATATACATACTCACCTTTCAATTCATGATGATATTTTATATGGATGATCGTTTGCGTGATAGATTTACGTATTTTCTTGATAGTTGCATGGTTGGAGATATCTGTTCTATGTAATTGATCTTGCCATGTTTGGGGAATTATTTTGCATACGGCAGCATATTTCTGAGTTTATGATAATATTATACCATACCTAAAAATACATGCTGTGCTATTAGTGAGAATTAAGCATAGTATTCAGCATACCCATACTTACGGTTGTTTTCTTTATTTTATTTCAGTTTTACTCAGTTCCTAACACTGTACCTACAAACTGGTGGCAATAAAGCATCATTCAATACTACAGTTACTGGAAAGAGTTTATCTATCTGTTAAGCTTAAGAAGGGGACTCTTTTGCGAGGGCAGAATAGTAAAAAGACATTCTCAACGGTTATTGCAACCTCCGGTGGACAAGATATCCAGTCTTCTCTACTCCTCTGTACACATCCAATGCAAGATGTCAGCTTCAGAACATATGAGCCTTGCAACCAGGTCAGAGTGCTCACGTTTATCTAAGTCATCAAGACGCTCCAGCAAATCTGCAGCAAGCTTGGCTGCATTAGAAGCTCGCGCCAAGGCTGAAGCAGCACTAGCAAGAGCATCATATACACAGAGAGAAATAGAAGTGAAAGTGAAGAAGGCCCAGCTTAAAGTGGAGGAGACCCGCCTGGAAGCCACATTAGAGGCTCTTCAGCAGGAGAAAGAGGCGGAGGCCGCCTTAGCTGAGGCTAATGTATTTGAGACAGCGATGGATGCAGCTGATGTGGCACAGCTGTCTGGGGTTGACGACAACAAACAAGGCTCATCCTACCATTCTCTCGAGAGGGCTGAGAAGTATGTACAAGACCAGCAAGCCTACGTGAACTACCATCAGCCGTCAGCATACAAGGAAGTCTCACAGCCAGACGTCAAGGTTGAATCGCCTCCCCCAGTTGATCACCTGCAACCACGACTACATCCTCTCTCTCGCGCCCCCACTCATACTGGAGTGCCAGCCACATCAAGACACCCAACGATTCATCTTATCAGAGAGCATGTGGTGAACGTGCCTAACCCCACCTACAGGCTCCACACCTCACAGTCTCCCAGGTGCTACGCAGATGATGACGGCCAGCCACCTGGTGTAGAACGTCATGAGTCCAGTGGGACCCATTCTGATCGTGCCAATGTTGCAGATCTGGCGAAGTTCCTAGCACGCCGCGACCTCCTCACAGCTGGACTCGACCTACTAATCAAGTTCACCCGATGCCCGTGTCTTAGTCGACTCGTACACTCTTCTTACTCCTGCAGCAGTACATCAGTAGGACGTCGTCGGGAGTCACACCAGACCGTTACCGATCTCCTCTACGAACCAGACGACTTCGATACCTCTGTCGGGAGAAGTTTGTCCAAACTTGCTAAGGGTTTCTAGAGGTTATTTCTGGGGAGCTGTGTGACTCTCTGCGACCCACTGGAGACGAGCTCAACCTCCCGTCGGTTTCGACTTCCAATGAATGGACCTGTGACACCAAGAAGGAGGATGACCCTAACAAACAATGCCCTATCCACAAAAAGCCGCACCCCCTGCGAAAGTGTAGAGGCTTTAGGGAGAAACCCCTAAAGGAGAGAAAAACCTACCTTAGAGAGAACTCTATATGCTTTAGGTGTGTCTCCTCAACAGCACACCAGGCGAAGAACTGTAAAGCTGTCATCCAGTGCTCTGAGTGCGAAAGCGACAAGCATATTGCAGCTCTTCACGCTGGTCCTGCCCCTTGGTCTCACAAAGATGCCGCCAGCTCCTCCACACAGCATGGCGGGGAGGAAGACAAGTCTCCCTCCTCTCCAGTTGCCACGTCCACCTGTACTGAGGTCTGTGGAGACAGTCCCCCGGGGAAGTCTTGCTCCAAGATCTGTCTTGTTAATGTTTACCCAGAAGGTCATCCTGAGAAGAAGATGAGAACATACACCATTCTGGATGACCAAAGTAACAAGTCTTTGGCTAGGTCAGCCTTCTTCAAGATATTCAAAGTAGCCAATGATGCCTCACCCTACACCCTCAAGACGTGCTCAGGTATCTCAGAGACTGTAGGCTGGCGTGCAAGAGGCTTCATTGTGGAATCAGCTGATGAAAAGACCTGTTTACCTCTTCCCACGCTCATTGAGTGCAACGAGCTCCCAGACAATAGGGCCGAAATCCCTACACCAGATGTAACAAGGTACCACCCTCACCTCAAGTTCTTAGTCACCAAGATACCTCCTCTGAACCCCCAAGCAGAGATACTGCTACTTCTAGGGAGAGACATCATCCAGGTGCACAAGGTGCTAGAGCAGCGCAACGGGCCCCTGCACGCTCCCTTCGCACAGAGCCTAGCCCTCGGCTGGGTGATAGTGGGAGATGTCTGTCTCAGAGGGGCACACAAACCTTCACCAGTTAACGCCTTCAAGACAAACATTCTGGAGAACGGACGCCCCAGCTTCATGAGTCCTTGTCTCAGCAGCTTCCATGTTAAGGAGAACTTCAGCCACACACACCAGCCTCGAAGTTCTGGCACCATGTCCCTGAAGCAGAGATGCACGCCAGCCGACGCGGCAAGCCTCATGGGCAAATCTGTCTTCTGCTACACTAAGGATGATGACAAACCAGCTCCTTCAATGGAGGATCTCGCCTTCCTGAAGATGATGGAGAAAGAGTTCCATCAGGATGCATCAAACAGCTGGGTTGCTCCGCTCCCTTTCCGTAGCCCACGGCAACGTCTCCCCAAAAACCGCGATCAGGCCAGCAATTGCCTCGCCTCACTCACACGCACGCTCAAGAAACGTCCAGAGATGAAGGACCACTTCATTGAGTTCATGTGCAAAATCTTTGAGAATGGGCACGCTGAAATCACTCTACCCCTACAAGCAGAAGAAGAGTGCTGGTATCTTCCGATCTTCGGGGTGTATCATCCACAAAAACCCAGACAGATAAGAGTGGTATTCAACTCCAGCGCCCAGCACCATGGGGTATCTCTGAATGACGTCCTGCTTACTGGTCCCAACATGAACAACAGCCTGCTTGGGGTACTGCTACGGTTCAGAAAGGAACCAGTGGCTGTGACAGCAGACGTGCAGCAGATGTTCCATTGCTTCGTTGTTCGTGAAGACCATCGGAACTACCTGCGATTCCTCTGGTACCGCAACAACGACCTGGATGACGGGTCCACGTTTTCGGTAATAGGGTAAGGGGTCGTCTTAACAACGCAGTCTAATTGTTGCATCAGACACAACCTCAACTAGTTTGTTTAAAGTGCCACTCGAGCCGGAGTTAATATTTTGGCCATTTCAAATGGGGACCCCTCTTTTTTGGCAACGACTAACAAAAAAAAAAAAAAAAGTTACATGGGACTGGCACCCAGACCCTGATTAGCACTAATCCTGGACTACTCAATGTTAATTTAGGTTGGGAAGTCCAAGGTTAATGCTAGTTTGGGTTTGTGAAACCAGCCCTATGATTCATAGTCATTTTTCAGGAAATGTTTTCCATTGCAGTACCTGATTACCTGATGTAGTTACCTATTCAAATGTAAAAGTAACTTGAAATATCCAACATTGTACTAGCCAAAAACAAATAGGCTAAGGTTGTATCTAGGATTACATTTAAGGATAAGCTTTCATCTTGAGCTGGAGTTAGAAAGGGTTGGAACTGATCCGCTGTTGACATATTGTAATATCTTATAGACAATATGTTGAAGTATGAAAGACAACGATTAGCATTGTGCTTCAGAGAACAAAGTCTCGTGTAGTGCAGCAAAATGATTGGACTTCCTGGGCCAATCGTATCTTATAAAATCCTAACGTTTTCCCTAAATAAGTCTGGAGCAACATAAAATTCAAACTTTGCAGGACAAAACCTTTTTGGACAAAACCTTGCAGAACCTGTTTTGGAACGTCCTTGAGCTGGTGTTTCTAACCCAAACTCCGACAACGATTTTT
>NW_024474610.1:0-9112 GCF_017654505.1 Polyodon spathula
TGTTTCTGCCAGCGAAAAAAACAACTCCAGCTGGTTTAACTTTATACCGACGACCATGATTGATCATTACCTTTAAAAAAGGAAAACATTCCCTTTTTTCCTTTGATGACGACCGATTTAACTATATAAAACCCCCCCCCTCATGCAGTCAACAGTGAAGAAATTTCAACAGGCTCACTTCTTTAACTTATCTCCTATTGTAATGATCGTTGTCCATGTAATTTTTACTCACTTTGATATGACTTTGGCAAGCGCATGTTGAAACAGATCCTGTGGGACAGACTCAGATAGCCGTTCAGCTTTTCTTCCTTCCATTTAAGCCTGCTGAGGAGGAGGCTTAAATAATTACTTCAAATTAAGTCCAGGTTTAAAGGTAAGACTTTTTGTGTAACAGGTCTTATTTATTTTGGTCTTCAATATTTATTAAGTTGAAGTCCAAAAAGTGGTCTTAAAATGTTTTAATACCTTTTGTGCAGCCGGACCTCTTCTCCTAATCTTACAAAGCTAAGTGATGGTTCGATTCCGTATGAGGCAAGTGGCATCTCTCTGACCTGGAACAATCCTTGTGTTACAGGTTTGTAAAAAAGAGTCATCTAAAAGAGCAAGATTTAACAAGAGTTGTAATGCTACGTCTATTGACCTAAATAAATATGAGTGATATATACACTCAGTGTACAAAACATTAGGAACACCTTCCTAATATTGAGTTGCACCCCCTTTTGCCCTCAGAACAGTTTCAATTCTTCGGGGCATGGACTCTACAAGGTGTCAAAAGCGTTCCACAGGCATGATGGCCCATGTTGACTCCAATGCATCCCACAGTTGTGTCAAGTTGGCTGGTAGTGGATCTCTACTCTGAATAGCTCGTTCCATCTCATCCCACAGATGCTCAATTGGATTGAGATCTGGTGACTGGGCAGGCCATTGCAGTAAGCTGAATTTACTATCATGTTCATGGAACCATTCCTGGACAATCCTAGCCTTGCGGCATGGGGCATTATCCTGCTGAAAAAATCCATTAGCAGATGGATACACTGCTGCCATGAAGGGATGCTCCTGATTGGCAATGATGTTCAGATATCCTGTGGCATTCAAACGTTGCTCCACTTTTATCAAGGGGCCCAATGTGTGCCATGAAAACACACCCCACACCATCACACCACCACCACCAGCCTGCAATGTTGACACGTGGCATGATGGATGCATGTACTCATGTGGTTTTCTCCATACCCTAGTCCTCCCATTAGCGTGAAACAGCAGGAACCAGGATTCATCACACCAGGCAATGTTTTTCCAATTCTCCAGTGTCCAGTGTTTTCGTTCCTTAGCCCACTGCAACCACAGTTTCTTGTGTTTTGCTGAAAGAAGTGGAACTCTGTTAGGTCGTCGGCTGCCATACCCCATTCGTGTCAAGGTACGACGAGTTGTGCATTCTTTTATGGGTCTTTCGGCACCAATGTTGTACTGGACTGTCAGTTGACTAACTGTAGCCCATCTGTTGCTCTGCACAATTTGTGTCAGCTTCCTTTGGCCTCTTTCATCAATGAGCTATTTTCGACCACTGGCCTGCCGTTGGCTGGATGTCCTTTGGGTGGTGGACCATCCTTGATACACACGGGAAACTGTTGAGCGTGAAAAACCCAGCAGCGTTGCAGTTCTTGAAACACTCAAACTGGCGCGCCTGGCACCTACTACCATACCCCGTTCAAAGGCACTTAAATCTTTTGTCTTGCTCATTTACCCTCTGAATGGCACACATACACACTCCATGTCTCAATTGTGTCAAGGCTTAAAAATCCTTCTTTAACCTGTCTCCCCTTCATCTACACTGATTGAAGTGGATTTAACAGGTTACATCAATAAGGGATCATAGCTTTCACCTGGATTCACCTCGTCAGTCTATTTCAGATTACAGTGCACTCCATTTATAACAATCACATCCATCCCGGATGATTTGATTCTTATAAGTGGTTGATTGTTAAAAGCGGATGCTGTTGCAAATCTCACAGTTTTTCATTAAGCCGAGATGCAGCCCCCCCCCCCCCCTCCCTCTACATGCATATCACACAGTAACACTGCTGTATTCAGTATGGATTCAATGACTGTGTATTCACTTTATTGAAACACATTCTCACAAACACAAAACAAAACCCCCATACTGCACAATGCAGTGGCACAGTCACGTCTGATTACAAACAATGCAGTGTTTCCTGCATCACTGCACTATCCACGCTGCGTACGCGCCTCATCACGAGAGATGTGATCAAACTTTGTGCCTGCACAGGTCCTTGTAACGTGATAGTTCATAGTATCTTTATATACTATTCTATGATTTCATCTAGTTTCAAACGTATACGATCATAATATATATATATATATATATATATATATATATATATATATATATATATATATATATATATATATATATATATATATATATATTGGACACAATGTACTTGTATAATACAGTTTGTTTGTAGAATTGAGAACTTTGTGTATGGGTGTGTTTTATAATACTGCTACCTTTAATGGCGCAGGATACACTAAACACTTATTACACAGAGTGCTTTAGTTTGGCATTTTATTTGACTATTAACTTGTGATTAATATGGTAGTGCCACAGCGTTTAGTAAATGTCTTTTTTCTTCCCTATATTTTTGCTCTCCATTTGCACAGTGCTGATTTCGGGCAGCAGGCTTGCGCAGATCTAGTCAGGAGGCTGCGAAGGCTAGGATGGCTCAGATATTAAAAATATCTTATTGACACTCACATATTAGATTTTAGTTGTAAGTTCTTAATGAAGTGATATTAAAATGCATTCCTCTTTGAAAGAAGTTTGTGCAATTAAGAAATGGGATTGGAAGAAACAAGCTGTAGAACAAGCTGTGATTGTGACTGTGTCCTGTGCATCTCATATTGAATATGTGATAGTCACTGTGCTCCTGTGCGATTAGTCATATTGAAGCAGCTGTGCAATAGTCACTGTGTCCTGTGCATCTCATATTGAATATGTGATAGTCTGCTGTGTCCTGTGCATCTCATATTGAATATGTGATAGTCACTGTGTCCTGTGCATCTCATATTGAATGTGTGATAGTCACTGTGTCCTGTGCATCTCATATTGAATATGTGTAGTCCTGTGTCCTGTCATCTTCATATTGAATATGTGATAGTCACTGTGTCCTGTGCATCTCATATTGAATATGTGATAGTCACTGTGTCCTGTGCATCTCATATTGAATATGTGATAGTCATTGTGTCCTGTGCATCTCAATTGTTGTGATAGTCACTGTGTCCTGTGCATCTCATATTGAATATGTGATAGTCACTGTGTCCTGTGCATCTCATATTGAATATGTGATAGTCACTGTGTCCTGTGCATCTCATATTGAATATGTGATAGTCACTGTGTCCTGTGCATCTCATATTGAATATGTGATAGTCATTGTGTCCTGTGCATCTCATATTGAATATGTGATAGTCACTGTGTCCTGTGCATCTCATATTGAATATGTGATAGTCACTGTGTCCTGTGCATCTCATATTGAATATGTGATAGTCACTGTGTCCTGTGCATCTCATATTGAATATGTGATAGTCACTGTGTCCTGTGCATCACTGTGATAGTCACTGTGTCCTGTGCATCTCATATTGAATATGTGATAGTCACTGTGTCCTGTGCATCTCATATTGAATATGTGATACTGTGTCCTGTGCATCTCATATTGAATATGTGATAGTCACTGTGTCCTGTGCATCTCATATTGAATATGTGATAGTCACTGTGTCCTGTGCATCTCATATTGAATATGTGATAGTCACTGTGTCCTGTGCTGTGTCCTGTGCATCTCATATTGAATATGTGATAGTCACTGTGTCCTGTGCATCTCATATTGAATATGTGATAGTCACTGTGTCCTGTGCATCTCATATTGAATGTGTGATAGTCATTGTGTCCTGTGCATCTCATATTGAATATGTGATAGTCACTGTGTCCTGTGCATCTCATATTGAATATGTGATAGTCACTGTGTCCTGTGCATCTCATATTGACCCCTGGTGATTTCTTTTTTCAGGTGAAACTTGATTTAAATTCAACACTTTTCACAATGTATCCGAGCATCTTGTTAGCCTTTTTTATAGCTTCCCCACATTGTCTAGATGAAGACATTTCTGAGTCAACAAAAACTCCTAGGTCTTTTTCATAGATTCCTTCTCCAATTTCAGTATCTCCCATATGATATTTATAATGTACATTTTTATTTAGAGCGTGCAGTACCTTACACTTTTCTCTATTAAATGTCATTTGCCATGTGTCTGCCCAGTTCTGAATCTTGTCTAGATCATTTTGAATGACCTTTGCTGCTGCAACAGTGTTTGCCACTCCTCCTACTTTTGTGTCGTCTGCAAATTTAACAAGTTTGCTTACTATACCAGAATCTAAATCATTAATGTAGATTAGGAATAGCAGAGGACCTAATACTGATCCTTATGGTAATCCACTGGTTACCACACTCCATTCTGAGGTTTTTCCTCTAATAAGTACTTTCTGTTTTCTACATGTTAACCACTCCCTAATCCATGTACATGTGTTTCCTTGAATCCCAACTGCGTTCAGTTTAAAAATTAATCTTTTTGTGCGGGACTTTGTCAAAAGCTTTCTGGAAATCTAAAAAAACCATGTCATATGCTTTGCAATTATCCATTATCGATGTTGCATCCTCAAAAAAATCAAGCAGGTTAGTTAGACACGATCTCCCTTTCCTAAAACCATGTTGACTGTCTCCCAGGACCCTGTTACCATATAGGTAATTTTCCATTTTGGATCTTATTATAGTTTCCATAAGTTTGCATATAATAGAAGTCAGGCTTACTGGTCTGTAGTTACCTGGTTCAGTTTTGTTTCCCTTTTTGTGGATCGGTATTACGTTTGCAATTTTCCAGTCTGTCGGTATCACCCCTGTGTCAAGCGACTGCTGCATGATCTTGGTTAGCGGTTTGTAAATTACTTCTTTCATTTCTTTGAGTACTACTGGGAGGATCTCATCCGGCCCAGGGGATTTGTTTATTTTAAGAGCTCCTAGTCCCTTTAACACTTCTGCCTCAGTTATGCTATAGTTATTTAAAACTGGATAGGAACTGGATGACATGTGGGGCATGTTGTCAGTATCTTCCTTTGTAAAAACTTGTGAAAAGTAATCATTTAATATATTTGCTATTTTTTTTTCTTCATCTACGATTTTGCCATTTGTATCTCTTAAACATTTAATCTCCTCTTTGAATGTTCTCTTGCTGTTGTAATATTGGAAAAACATTTTGGAATTGGTTTTAGCCCCATTAGCAATGTTCATTTCTATTTCTCTATTGGCCTTTCTAACTTCCTTTTTTGACTTGCGTCTGCAGTTCCGTGTACTCTTTCTGTGTACTTTCTTTTTGGTCCTTTTTTTAATGCTCTATAAAGTGCCTTTTTTCGCTAAATATTTTTTTAATTGATCTATTAAACCATTTTGGCAATTTAGTTTTACATTTAGATTTGTCTACTTTAGGGATGTAATTGTTTTGCGCCTCTAGTACTACATTTTTGAAGAACAACCATCCTTCTTCTGTGGGTGTTTTCTCTATTTTACTCCAATCTACTTCTGTTAGTCTCTGTTTCATACCTTCATAGTTTGCTTTTCTAAAATTGTAAACCTTAGCTTTAGTCATTACTTTTTGGGGTTTTAAAAAACACTTCAAATGAGACCATGTTGTGGTCTGAGTTTGCCAGTGGTTCTCTGACCTCTGTTTTAGTTATTCTATCTTCGTTATTTGAAAAGACTAAATCAAGGCATGCCTCCCCTCTAGTCGGTGCCTTGACAAATTGTGTTAGGAAGCAGTCATTTGTCATTTCCACCATTTCAATTTCATCCTTCGTGCTACCCACCGGGTTTTCCCATTTTATTTGGGGGAAGTTGAAATCCCCCATTAGTATGAATGATCAATTCATCCCACAACTGCTGAAAGAACTGAATGAGAACATTGAGAGACTGAGGGATGACTTTCATTGGGAGCAACTCGCTGCTGAAGAACTGAATGAGAGCATTGCCAAAAACAATCCAGTTCAGCTGGAGTTCATACATTTAAAATGTGTTTCTATATTTCAGGGGATGAGAAATAGTATTTGTAAGAATTATGCAGCTATTGAACTTGTAATACTGTCAATGTTAGAAAAACAAAACCAAAAAAAAATAAAGTATTGCCAGTATTATGAGACATTAGCCTAATAATTAAAATATGAATTTCCCTGCAGGGAATAAACAAAGAACTACAGTTCAGTCCTCCTGAATACCAGTGTTGTTGGAGAGCGGCCTTCCTTCACGTACTGCCACCTGCTGGCTAAAACTAATGCTGGTAAAACCTTACAGTGCAGCGGTTCCATATTTTATTCAAAAAAATTTTTAAAAAAGTTTATAAGTCAGTTCCAAGGAGACCAACATTTTAACAACATGTCCATATTAACATATTTACTGTGAAGGCACTTTTAAAAAATTTTTAAGAAAGGTAAAATGGCAAATTTTACCGTTCCTTCTGTGAACGACATTTTATAATTCACAGACAGACAGACACACACACACACACAGAGTAGGGGGTATGAATGGATCATACTTTTAATACAACATGTAACACTTTGGATTTCAATATATTTTCATTCATCACATTGATGTGTCAGGTTCAGCACTATCAGGGCAGTAGAAATTAGGCTGTATCGGGTAAAACCAGAGACCAGAACCCCTAATGCAGGTCCAGACACACGCAAACACGCAGCCTGTGTACCTAAACCTTCATTTCAAATTGCATTCGAGAAAGAGGGTTACAAAGAAAAGAGCTCGCCTGTTAGTTACTGTGCGCTGACCCACAGTCACTAGAATGTGAAACTGGCTAAACCTCCCAATGCAAAAGCACCAGAAGATGTGTTCCCCTGTTAGCTGAGCTCCTGCGCCTGAATAAGCAGTGAAGTGGGTGAAGCTGCAGCAGAGCCGTGTCTAGTGTTCACACCGAGTTCGTTAGGGGGTCGGGTCCACACTCAGCACGGCTCCACTGGAGTGGAGTGTGAGCAACAAACGAGTCCAGCTGAAGAGGTGAGGTCAGTTCGCTTGCTGAACAGGGGAACACAGCTCGTTCGCACACAGGAAACAAACCACACACTTGGACCTTTGTAGCTGGATGAGGAGAAAGTGAAGTTTCACAGCTGTTTTTGTGCAGTTGGTTGGTAGCGTTGTGTCTATAAAGTTCAGTAAAAAATAATTAAAAAAAAAAAAAACCTCAAGGGGAACAAAATGGACAGTGCAAGAAACGAGGACACTTAGAAATGTGGACGGACACCAAAATCCAGGCGGAATTCTCCTCCAGTGTTGCTTCCATAGCAATACAAAGAGATACAAAATGATATACACTTGAAACACATGCTGACAAAAACAGAACAATCCTCCAATCACTGCCAGCTTAAAAATACCCCAAGATGCATTGCAGACAGTGTGAACATCCAGTCCACTTATCCTAAAAAAACTGAGTTCCCTTGCAAATAGGGTGACCAGACAGCAAGAGTGAAAAACCGGGACACTTTCAGTTGGCGAGGGGGGGAAAGAAACCGTGTGAACTACTGCACAACGCAAGAGATTTCTTCTAGGAGATGGTAGAAAGAAGACCTCTACCCTAAAAATGGGATTGAACAATAAGGACACACCGTAACGTGCATGGCGTTTTGTAATTTTCATCTTTTAATTATTTTTTCGGCAATTGAGAGACTAAACGACTCTCTACTGTCGCTACAAACTGAGTCGGATAGCGATGTTTGAATCGCCGAATCAGTGACACTGGACGTGACATGTCATCGTGCGCACTGTTTCCAGTGACGATGTAACAAAAGTAAATTGTTTTCGGGGGAAAAAAAATCCCATTTAAATGCATCAAGATTTCAGGTTGTAACACAACAAACTGTGAAAACATCCAAGGGGGGAGTTTGAACACTTCCCATAGGCAAGTGTGTTGGTTGGGGGGGGGGGGGGGGGGTCACATATGCCCCTGAATAATATAGCCAGACTACGCCACTTTATGTTTAAAGAAAATAAGGAACTCTGTTCTATTATAATTACCTTCTACTTTCATTGACACGGGTTCAAATTATCAACGAAGGGGGACAGCAACTAGCCCACATTAAGGAGCACAGATGAGAAGTAATATGCAATTCTTTATTAAAAACAGGTTATATTCAAAACTTGGCATTAGTATAGCACACCTCGTCACTAACAAGAAAAGTCAAAGTAGCACAGTAAAATAATGTGCATGACCAGTCCTTACTCAGTATTGCACTTGCCCTGGCTGGATTGTCGGTAGGGGACGTGGTTCCAATCTCCTGCCACCCCAAATTTCAAAAACTGCTCAATTATCCCTTTCCCCAACAGGGGGCGCCACTACCACCACTGAGTCCAAGCCAACAGACTAATAACACTGAGCCTTCCCCAGAGTCAACAGAGTGGAGAAAGAAACGCTTCAATCTGCAGCAGAGCAGGGCCTCCACTCTCCATCTAAAATAGGATATTGCACACGACAGGTTTCCTGCTAAAAATAAAGCAAAGGATCAGTGCACTTCAAGACAGTTCAATTCATCTGCTAATTTATACAACAAATTAAAATAGTATATTAAGACCAGATAGATCACTAATAGAATTGCTAATTAAAATTAATCATACACATATCTATAACCATATATCAATACACATCTATCTAGACCTATATATAAATACACTATATAACCTAGCAGCATATACAACCTAACAGCATTGTGTAGTTTAGCAACAGATACAACCTAACAGCATTGTGTAGTTTAGCAGCAGATACAGTCTAGCTGCACTGTCTAGTGTAGCAGCCAAGTATAATCTAACAGCATTTGTAGAAGTAAAATACAGCCCGGCATCAATTTAATTCTGGCTGTAATGTAAGGCAGGGAACAGGGAAAAGACTCCGCTGATCAGTTATAATAAAGAGTAACACTAGCTCAATGAGAAGGTGCGGGACTCTACTGCAGTTTAAGCACAATGCACCACAGCAAAACACTGGGCTGGTGGATAAC
>NW_024474611.1:0-20000 GCF_017654505.1 Polyodon spathula
ACCCCACAACTCCCTTCTCATCTCATCCTTGAGGGTCTCTCCTCTCCTCTCTCTTCTCTCATCTCTCTCTCTCTCTCTCTCTCTCTCTCTCTCCTCTCTCTTCTCTCTCTCTCTCTCAGTCCACGCCGCTCCGCTGCTCGTCTTCAGCTCCTCATGTCCCGATTTCTCTTCAGTCTCGTCCCCAGTGCACCAAGTGTCCCGTACTGCTGCCGACAGCACCCCAAATCCCTCGCACCCTGGTCCGGTGCCGCTCCCTGCAGCTGCCATCTCCTCGCTTTCTTTATTCTCCTATCGGTTTTGCTCTTTTCTCTGTCCCCGCCTTCTGCTTTCTCCTCGTCTTGTTTCTGCATATCTATCTTTTCATTCCGCCTTGTTCTAACTTCGTTTTCTGAACTGCGTATCCCGATTCCCTCTTATTTTTCTTTTTATTCTTTCTCCTCTCTCCGTTCTACCTTCTCCCTTATTTTATAGTGCAAAGCTGATTAAAGTATTGTCCACACCTGTGATCCAAACAGTGATTTCAAGCGGTAGACCCCGGTGGCGTTGTCTAGGAACAGCTAACACAGCGAGTGTATGAAAATGTAAAAGCAAAACAAATCAATACATCAATAACGTGCTTAAATAAATCATTCCAACAACACATCGTGATGACGAAAGAAAAAGGAAAAATAAATAAAACATTCTAAAAAATCACAACAATATAATTCAATAAATCACATACACCTTTGTCACCCGTGACAATATTCATATTCATATTGTAATACAGTATTAAGACAGGGTCCAGTATTAGAAATCAATGTTCATTGACCATTCCCATACATTCTCTATATGTTTCCACATTGTGGTTGCAATCCACAGGCACAAGGGGCTCAGTGATGTTAACAACTAGAGCCCACAATTAACCAATATATTTAATGTAAAGAAATGGTTCATGTCTTTCTTTCTCATAGCTGCTTCTGTGTGTATACACCAGTGCTATTTATTGTGTGTAATTACCCGTCTTGTCTAAGAATGTGCAGATTATATATAAAAAGATATTTATGAGAGAGTGGCTGGCGATGAGGGCTCTCCCGTGTGATAGTTGACCGCGACGGTAAAACTACTAGACAGTTCCGATTGCGCATTAATGAGCGAGTATAAAAGTTACACTGGGAGAAAAGATATTCATTCACCACTATCTAGACATTTTGTAGATGCCAAACATTCAGTTTCAGATCTTAAATTATGTGGTAAAATATTTCAAGCTGGCTGAGGTGGTAATCTCGATCAAAAACTATCACAATGTGAATCCAAAGGGATCTCCTATCTCCATACGGTACAAACTGAAGGATTAAATGAAGAGCTAGGATTATCATGTTTCCTGTGATATAATGCGCAAGCATGCTTGTCTTTCATAAGAGCTTACAATAAATGATAGAGCTTTGAGATGATGTCTGTTACTAGAGGATTGTTTAGAAATATACTCAATTATGTTACAAGTGTTCTGTCTGACATATATCTGTAACATTTATGTAATGCCTTTGAGGTTTTTTGATTAAGTTAATTTGCTAACAGACTGTTCTGATTTGTTTCTAACTGTGAAGCGATCACTCTGTTTGCCGTATATTTTCTTTCTGTAAGAGGAGTGTCCTTGTGATCCCATATAGAAAGCGACGAAACAGGTCGCCCTCCTTAATATAAACCGATAAAGTATAAGAACACGCACCCTCCAACCAATTTACTGAGCGAAGATGGGCCGAATGGCCTCCTCTAGTTTGTAAGTTTTCTTATGTTCTTATGTTCTTATTCTCCTGTATGTTTTTATAGTGTGATTGCAATCCAAGGCTCAATGGGCAGTGTTTACCCACTAGGGCCAGCAATTGCACAATGGGCTCAGTGATGTTAACAACTAGAGCCCACAATAAACCAATATATTTAATGTAAAGAAATAGTTCATGTCTTTCTTTCTCATAGCTGCCTCTGTGTGTATACACCAGTGCTATTTATTGTGTGTAATTATCCGTCTTGTCTAAGAATGTGCAGATTATATATAAAGATATTTAGGAGAGAGTGGCCGGCGATGAGGGCTCTCCCGTGTGATAGCTGACCGCGACGTTAAAACTACTAGACAGTTACGATTGCGCATTAATGATCGAGTATAAAAGTTACATTGGGAGAAAATATTTGGGACTGAGGAGAGAGTAATTCCACAGCATAGCAGTTCATATTGCTTAGAATGTGTGGTAAAATATTTCAAGATGAGGGGTATCTCAATACTAACACTATGTGATCTAAAGGGATTTGGAAAGGGGTACGGGGCAAAAAAAGGATGAAAACGACGAGGTCCGTCATTATCACGGGCCATCGAGCTCTGTGCCGATAGCTATCACTCTTATTCGTCAAGGGGGGAAATGACTGTAAGAATACAGTCCTTATTAAAGTAAGGTGGGGTCTACGTGTGGGTTACAAGTTAAGGCAAACCCCTCTTGAACAAATTAACGTGTTCAGGTATAGGTTAATTTGGACGTTGTTGACAGAGCCCATCAAGAAAAAGCTCCGTAGTCCTTAGTGAAATAATTCCTGCCAGCTTTTTGCTCAGGTAGCAATTCCCCTTTGAACTTGTTTAATTGCACGTGTTCATATCCAATTAAACCTGCAACTGCAATTTCTCATGTGTTGAATCAACTTTTAACACTTGCATCGTGGACCCACTTTATTAAAGTTTCCAGCATTTTTTTTGGTTGGAATGCGTGTAGTGAAACTAAACTGGCTCGAGTGAAATGTCTGTTGTATTGTCTATGCATCGCTCCAAAATGAAGTACTGCACAGTTTTGCAAATTAAACCAACATCTTTCAAAATATGCATTTCACTCCCTAGACATCGCAATCTGCTCTCTTTAGATTCACTTTTTAAAAAAATGTAATGTTTTTTAAAACCTCCTCCTTGAGAGGACAGAAATACAACTAGGAGTGGCCTAAAGGATAATGCATTAGACATCTGCTCGAGCACTGAGCGGTGATTCAGAGGCTGTGGGTTCCAGTCCCAGCAGAGTTGATTTCTGGGGGGCTAGCTGTAAAAGCCCTCTGTGCATGTAAACCACCCTTTCTGGCATTTCCTGTGAAAACAGCACGAGTGCTGTCCACCTGCTAATTTGCATATTAACTCACTCCATTCCCCTTCATATGCATGACGTCGAGTTAACATCTGCTCGTCCCGAGAGCAATAAAGTGAGAGCATGTAAACCCCGAGAGGGAGAGGGGCATTGCGTCTTTGACTCAAGCAAATGGTCTCGAGTAAGGTTAATACACATATGTAAACTCCCCCACTGTTATCTTTATTAATTAAATAGATTGTACAGTTTATATTGAAGCACAAGCTTAGAGTAAATATATAACCCTACCCCTGTGAATGACAGTAGTAGTAACTCCATGTTATTTGTCTGAGTAAGTTTGGGTTTTTAGCCCTCTGGCTTCAGTCTAACCTAGTAATCATTAAAGTTTGGGATCCCTTGATTTAGAGTGATTCTGTCACAGTAACCACAGTCTTCCATCTCGCCCCTCATTGGAGAATCAGTGAATCAGCACCAGAATGTACTCTGTGAGACTCTTCTAAATGGAAATTATTACTATCAGAAAGGGGCATTTCACACATCTGCAGTTTGTATATATTTATTGATTTATCTATTTTTTTATCATTTGTAATCAATCTATTTACAGTACATGTTGAATATTAATTATATTGTATTTGTTTTTGAAATGCCTGCCCCCAGTCGTGCGTGTTTCCAATTCCACAAACACAAAACCTGACCAGAGATTAAACAGAAACAACCAGCTGGCCCCATCCCTCAGCTTTAAAACTATTTATTATTATTATTACACAGTCTAACAATTTATTATTTTTTTTTTGTTCCTGGGTAGTAAGTGTTATTTCCTAATTGCTTATGCCTCAAAAGTATAGAAAATGGCTATTATTCCCCACAAACTTTGCTTTTGTGACCAGGACAGTGATATTTTGAAATTTACCTATTTTCCAGAACATTCCAGATAGATTCAGTGCTGAGTAAACTTGGAGTAACTTCTAGAACTTTCTAGAACTTTCCAGTAATATAAATAGTAGTATAAATACAGGGGCCTTAAGCCCACCAGTTCAGTTTAGTTCCAGCTGCCTAAGTGGATACATATCTGCATTTTTCTGAGATGGCATCAAGAGGCTGCAAGCATCCGGCAGACGCATTTTGCTATGTCTGCGGCCAATTTATCAAGACAAGAGCGAAAAAGTACTCCGTGGAAGCATCTGCTAAGATGTGTGAGGCCTACAAGGCATATTTCGGCATGCCTGTCAGGGATCAAGACAAACCCTGGGCACCTCATTTCACCTGCGAGCACTGCAAAAAAAACTCTGGAAGGTAAGATGGACAATTGTTGCTCAGAATTTTATGTTATAAAATTTGTTAAAATTTTTAAAATTGTAAAAGTTTTTAATTTTAAAATGTTTTACAATTTTCAATGTTATTGAAAAAATATATCATATATGAAAAATGTTGCGAGAATCTCTTACACATTAGTCATGGGTGAAATAAATGTATTTTTGTAGGATGGTACAGAGGGGAAAAGAGAGCCATGAAGTTCGCTATCCCAAGAATTTGGCGGGAACCCACTGACCACTCAAGCAACTGCTACTTCTGCATGGTGGACCCTTCCAAAAATCGGACTGGCAAGAAGAGCAAGCCAGTTTCCCCCCCCTAGTCATTAATGCAGTCCGAACAGCTCTTCCTTGCCTCTTCAGGATCGCCGCCCCGTGCCCACTCTGCCTTTGCCCGCGAATCCCGTCCATCCTCAAGCAGAGCGCAGGGCCGTGCCTATAGAACGTGAAACAAAACACGCCTCCCATTCCCTACCGTCGCGCCGTGTAGCGTGTCCAGGAGCGCCAAATTTGAAGCCCTCTTGCTCAGACAGATCTAAAAAACTACATACTTTGTTTGAGATATTCCAACCACTCAAAAACCCCACAGAAGGGAAAAAACCCCATACACCCCCTGTGACGAAGTTCCCGCTCCTGTGTATATTATCTGTTATGTGTTGCATGTGGTGTGTTTAATGTTGGTGTATAGACCAATTGGTACACAGGATATAAACGGGTCTGTGTAACACAAGTGTTTAAAATGTATATTTGTATTTAGGCACGAGGATTGCACAGCACTTCATGTGCAAGTAAAAAGTAGTTAATATGTGAGCACGGGGACTTGCACTTTATTAATTCACGTTTTGGGATTCAATTGAATAATTAATTGGTAATTGAATCCCAGCACAATAGTATATATAGATGCACGTTGTCACATACTGGGGGTTGGGTGTTCGGTGAGCGGAGAACGGGATTGGAGAAGGAGGATAATAATAAGTAATAATAATAAGAAGAAAGTATCTGCTCACCGTGGTTGTCAGTGTCAGTCCATGCACCGTTTTGTTAAGTTTAGTCTGTTTTCGTTTGTCTATTTATTTTGGCGTAGAGTGGCGTGTCCTGTGTTTTCGTGTTTGTTTTAACCTTTTATTTTGTATTAAACCGGCGCCAACAGGCGTCTTCATCACTTCATTTCATCCGTCCTGTGTTTTGTGTATTTCATTACTTTTCCTGGCTCTGACGCCGCCCACTTCGGCCGTCTCTGCCTTTTACCCCAACCAAAAAGACCTCAACGACTTGATTAGAGATCTTGGTCTCACCAAGTCCAATGCCGAGCTTTTGACGTCTAGGCTCAAGCAATGGAACTTGTTGGATGAAAGTGTGCAAGTCGCAGATCAGAGGAAGCGTCACCAACCTTTTTCCAGCTTCTTCACCCATCAAGATGGGCTCTGCTTCTGCCACAATGTGACCAGTCGGTTCGAGGCAATCGGAATCGCCTGTAACCAGAATGAGTGGCGCCTCTTCATTGACAGCTCGTCCAGGAGCCTCAAAGCCGTGCTGCTCCATAATGGTAACAAGTACCCGTCTCTTCCCCTGGCTCACTCGGTGCACCTCAAAGAGGATTACAACAGCATCAAGACCTTGCTGGACGCCTTGAAGTATGATGAGTACGGCTGGGAGGTCATAGGAAACTTCAAAAAATGGTAGCCACATCCGTGTTTGGGTCCTGTGGGCAACGTGTCTAGTGGAGGGGAACAGGTAAAACGGTGATGCGATGCAGGAGTGATAGGCAGACAACAGTTTCCAGTGGAAAGGTGCGTTTATTTATAATCCAGGTTTAGTGACTGTTTAATAATAAATCCCCGGCTATACACAAAAATGTGTAAAGCGAGGGGATAAAAAAAAACAGGGCACAGTCCAGAACAAAAAAAAAACACACGCTCACCAGTCCTGGGTGAGTGCAAATGTGAGGGTGCGTGGTGAATACACACATACAGTGGTGTGCAGGGGTGCTCCGGACAGTGCTGACCCTTTGCGACAGCTCTGGAGTAGTGCTCTAACTGTCTACAGTGAAAAAAACACAGACAGTTAATAAACAAACACAACACGTAATCACAAAAACACTGCGAGTTCCACTCTCGCTCCTTCTTCCTCCAAACGTTCTACCCAAACGAAGGAAAAGATCAGTGTTACCCTGGCCCCTATATGTAATCCCGCATGATATCTAGGTAAACGGTTGCAGCTGCCTTATTACTTGCAGCTGCCCCTCGTTTACCTTTCAAATCAATCTGGTCGTACAACAGAGTCGCGCTTCTTTCCAGACTGGCCCACTTTCCTGACCCGGAAACGAACTGTCAGGCGAGCCCCTCCAGATACTTCTCCTCCCACTCTTTAGCGCCCTCACAGGTCGGGAGAACAATTCATCACCAGAACTCACATTTCCGTCACTCTCGTTCTGTTACATCTTTCCGTCCAGCAGTATCCAGGGCTGTTTTACCATGTTTCCCTTCTATCTTTGCTTTTGGGGCAGCAGGGGCACCAAGGCGCACCTACCACAGGCGGGACTGGCCCACAGTGGACCCCCCCCCCCCCCCCCCCCGAGTTTTCTGTGGGGAGGAACAACATCATGTGAAAGCCACTGGTGGACCCCCAGAAGGTTCAGATGCCACCACTGCACATCAAATTGGAACTTATGAAACAATTTTTCAGAGCTCTAGATTAGGAGTCGACAGGCTTCAAGTGCCTTCAAGACTTCTTCCCTAAACTGTCTGTGGCAAAAGTCAAAGCCAGAGTCTTTGTTTGACCACAGATAAAGAAAATCCTGCAGAGCAATGTATTTCCCAAGAAGCTCAACAGTAAGGAGAATGCTGCTTGGAACTGCTTTGTCGCAGTGGGTCGGGGCTTCCTGGGCAATCACAAGGCCGAAAAACTATGTGGAGCTGGTTGAGACTCTGGTGAAGAACTACGGCACAATGGGCTGTAGGATGTCCCTCAAAGTCCATATCCTTGATGCTCATCTTGATAAATTCAAGGAGAACATGGGAGCGTACTCGGAGGAGCAAGGCGAGCGCTTCCACCAGGATATACTGGACTTTGAACGCCGCTACCAAAGACAGTATAACGAGAACATGAGGGGAGACTACAGTTAGAGGGCTGAGTCGTGCAAGTTATTTACGGTATAATCGTAAATCTCTAAAAACTACTTACTTTTAAATATTTTTTAGTCATTTTTTTTTTACTTTAGCATAAATACATGTTAACTTGAATTCATACATTTTGTTTTTTTCTGTCTTTATGTGAACGAAAAAACACAAATTCGCCCGTTTTCTCATTGGAAAATAGGTAAATTTCAAAATATCACTGTCATTGTCACAAAAACAAAGTTTTTGGGGAGTACTAGCCATTTTCTATACTTTTGAGGCAATAAGCAATTAGGAAATAACACTTATCACCAAGACACAAATTTTGTGTTACATAGTATTATTATTATTATTCATATACTTATTTATTATTATTGTTATTACTCTATTATTGAATTATTATTATATTATTATTATTATTATACCCAATAGGGGCACGGAATCAGTCAATAGTCAATTCAATAACATTTAAGTTAAAAAAAATAAAAGAAAGTACAATAAAGTTCCAATTGTGAGCCATTCAAAACCAAACTACAACTGCAATTAAAATCCCAATCAATCAGGAATATTCACCTTGTCTGGCAAAGTGACAAATGTAAGTCTGTTTTCACTGAAACATTTGATTGAGAGATGTGTCACAAAGCTGACACTAGGAGGGGTGGAGCTTGAGGACAGAAGCAATTCTTATTTATTAGTAACTGTGACCTCATTAATATACACGCCTCTCCAACAAGCATTGGGACAGATGAATACATACAGAATCACTGACTGATTGGGACAGGGGCATTTGTTCCCCATTTTTACTAAACTTAAACTTTCTTTCCTTAAATAGCTTGTCCTCACTGTAAACAGTAAAGCCTGAATAAAAAAAGTTGATCCTAACTTGTCAATTGAAACAGAGGTAGCCTGTCAGCATCCCCGGGACTTGTAGCTCCAGTTAAACGGGATGAAACACTAAACAAGTTACTTCAGCTGGCAGATTGTTACAGTGGGATGAGACACAAACCTGAAAAAAGAATAGTTGACCCCTAACCCAAACCCAGGATAGAGTGTCTCAGTAAATGTGGTTTGGAATCTGTGCAGGGGGGTCATTGTGTCTCCAGAGACACCATAAAATGACAGAATGCCTGCATTAAAGTCCAGATACACTCCTATTCTGGGGAAGTGGGGGGCAGTTATTGCAGTTTCAAGGTTATTGTGACAGACAGAGTAACTGGAATCAGAGCAGAACAAACTCCAGGACTTGTCATTGCATCCAAGGACATAGGAATTATCCCCTCCTTTCCTGCTGATTCCTTTATATGAGACTCCTATAGAAGCCCATCTCCCACTCCACTCAATCTCCCAGTAGCAGCGAGTCCCAGACAAACCCTCTCTACAAAGCACTTGGCGCCAGTTCTCAAATCTCTCTGGGTGTTCAGGATATTGTTGGGGCTCTCTCCTCCGTGTCACCTTTCTGTTCCCTTCAGACAGACAGAGGAGTCTATGCGCTGTGTTGGGGTCCAGTGTGAGGTCACAGGAATCTGATTGAAGGAGGATTAGAGGAGACAGTCGCTTAGAAAAATCAAAATCACTGAGAAAAATTTGCACAAGGTTTGAATTCTACACATCCAGCAAAAAAGAGAGATAGAGTGATGAGTAGATAGAAAGACAGAATTTTATTAATGTTATGCAAACGTTTTCTCATTTCATTTCAGCAAGCTTTTCTTCAAAATCATGTAGAACAATGTATCATGCAAGACAGCAGCTACGGTGAAGTCTAGAAATTTGAATTGTTTTAAAACTTTGTGGACTATTTTTATTTATTTGAAAAAAAATATACAGCATATCAGGCGCTAAAGTAATTTCACACCGCTGCACAAGATGACAAAACTCCTTTTAATAAATAGAGCAACAAAACAAACACACAAAAATATACAGACAACAATCAACACACAGCATAAAATACCAACAGCAGAACATATTGACAAGACTTGTGGACTAAGGCCCTAGAAAACATGGCTGTCACGTGGCATTTCCACAGCTCCCTTCTATCATGTGCACATGCAGAGTTATTAGAGTTTCCAGCTGCACAAGGAGTTTAGAAACACCCGTTATATAACGTCTGTTTCTTATGGTAAGTGCCCTAGTGCCAATGAAAAAACAAATGAAAAAATCTCCAGACTTTTAATCTCCTAATTAAGACTTTTAGTCTTAATTAGGTGATAAAATCTACGTAGGAGATTGAAAGGACTAATTAGGAGATTTTTCTTTTCATTGGCATCAGGGCACTTGCATTATTTCTGACATCGGCACTAGTTTTGAATTATACAGAACCAGCAAAAAAAGAGAGAGAGACAGAAAGACAGGCATATAGTCAAACAGATATTCCAGCAGGTATATAATGTCTGTTTCTGACACAAGGCAGCAATTTGAAATCAGAAGAGGCATTGATGAATGAAGGCACAACCAGTAAGTGAGTAGCAGGACTATTTGTATTATTTTGGGGTTTGGAGTTTGTTTGGATTCATATTGCAGCTGCTGGAAATCAATGCATGAAGTATTGCTGCTCTTCATTGTATAATATTCCACACTCCCCTCCAACAAGTACTGGAGCAGATGTATGAATGCAGAGGATGCAGAGAATGCGGGGGGGGGGGGGTATTTTCTCACTCAGACACCCCACAAGTGCAGCGATTCTACAATATACATTTACTACCAACACAGGGGGACTGGCTGTGAGGAAGAGCTGGTAATTTGACCCCAAGATTTTCCAAGGGTTGTATCTGGATTCAAAGACAGGACGATTATCTATTCAGGGATAACAAGATATTTAGGGATTGAAAGGTCTGAGTTTAATAAAAATGTGGAACAAATGCTGTATGTATTCATCTGTCCCAATACTAGAGGAGTTTATATTAATGGATTCACAGTTACTAACAAATAAGAATTGCTACTGTCCTCAAGCTCCACCCCCTCCCTGTTCTGTACTGTCAGCTTTGTGACACATCTTTCAATCAAACGTTTCAGTGAAAACAGACTTACATTTTAAAAATTCAGCTCTGGTCCTTGGCTCCTGCAGACTGTAAACTGCAACTTTATTCACTTGGTAGAAATGAAGAGAAAGAAATGAATACAGATCCAGATGTTAAAACAAACAGCACAGCAACAGCATATTGAAAAATAATTTGAAATCAAATATCTGCGATATTCAGATAGCCAACAATCTGCAATAGGTCTTTCTTACAGTCTTGCAAGTCCTGTCCCTCCTCAAGTCATGCTCTACCTGATAAATCTCTACCAAAGAAATATGTTTCACACCAACCTGTTGTGGTAATTTTGACTATTTCCCTCTCCCAGAAATCTTCAATATACTCTTTAAGTTCAGAAACAGTTTTCCACACAGCCCCAAAAGAGAAGTTTGGATTGACAGTAAAGCTGGGTAGATCTCCAGCTTCAGGTAGGGCACAGAGAGACTGGAAATTCTGTAACAGGAAAGTGAAGTAAATTTGTTTTCAGTGAAAAAGAAGTCCAAAACATTGCTGGGGGGGGGGGGGGTTCTTCCCAGTGGTCTTCAAAGTTCCTTCCAGAATTTAACAAGACCTTTTGGAAATTGTCGCTAACACTCATATGAAGTCAAAGCGATGCTTTTCAGTGGAAAATCAACTAAGGGAAAACACTTGTCCTTGTATTTTCTCTGGGGGTGAAAGATCGTTGAAGAACACGCATACCATGAGACCCAATTTTTGATAGTATCAACAACACCATGAAACGGTCCGAGTTATGTGATTGAGATTTTCTAGCAAGCAGTGATGTTACCTGTAGAAAATGGATGTGATCCTCTGTCTCTGAAAGCTGTTTCAGCTCAGCGTTTCTTCTCCTCAGCTCAGCAATCTCCTGCTCCAGTTTCTTCACGAGTCCTTCAGCCTGATTCACTGCAGCCTTCTCCTTCGCTCCAATCAGCTCAGTGACCTCAGAGCGGATCTTCTCAATGGATCGGATCAGCTGAGTAAAGATCGTCTCACTTTCCTGTATTTCTCTCTGTGAAGATCTCTGAGTGAAGAACACAGCAGACAGAGACATATTTATAGTTTATATCAAAATCACACCAAACACATACAGTAAGCCTCCATAGATGTGTTCCAGTCCATTTCTCCATATTAATAATAAGAAGTTGCAGTGTTCATGTTATGCCGTGCCATTGCGCCAATGCCCTCCTGAAATAAAAAATGTCCCCTTGAGTTTCTGTAAACACGCCCACGTGCCCCCCTCCCAGACCAGACGCAATGCCAATATGCAGTAAATGAATGTGATGAATGAGATGAATGCATTTTGTATTAACGTGACATGTCTGGTGACAGACTAATCTTTTTTTACTTGTTTGTTTACGCCTTTTAGAACATTTTACCCGAGGGCGTTTTCATAATTAAACTCCCGTGCCATTGTTCTCCAGTCCAGCAGAATGCGATCACACACTCCCTGGCTCACAGTCAGTTTCACAGTAAGCTTGACCGACAGCATCAGGCTTGCTAACAACATGGACCTGTGCAACACCTGTGCAAATACAACTTTGTATTTGTGCGTAAAAATACTGTGAAATTCATCTGCTGTAAACTTTTCTTTGCCAGACAAAATATATCTGTCTGCGTACTACGGAGTACAGTTTGTAGACAAAATGCAGTAGATTCATGAAACAAAAACCATATCATTGATTTAAAAAAAACAGATTACCCTACGGTATAAAATATGTGAAATTCGTGTTTTCTATGACAATGATTCTCACATTTTCAGGGCTGAAATTATTCAGTGTTAAATGAGCACCAACTGTCTCTTGGCCATTTCGCTGGTATAACGGCATGCTAAAAAAAATCTCCAGTGTAAATGATTTTATACAGCACTGTACACGATGCTACACCTTGCATTGAGAAGAACACCCCTGGAATCTGAATAAAGGACATTATTATGTAATACAGTTCACATGCAGTCAAGGTTTTGGTAAGTACTGCAGCATTGAAAGAATCATATTGTGCAATATTAAAACAATGCAGTTAATTCATGAAACCCACGGAATACATGTTGTATATTTGACTTTGTAGTGTTGTGTGGAACCCGGGCCATCATTTAACTTGGAAAAAAATGAATACAGATACGCGTTTATCACACAAAAAAGTTGTGTTGTTGTAAAATAATTGTTTTGAAAACGGTCCAAAATATTTACTTGGGGGCTACGAATGAAAAATATGAAGAAAAGAAAAAGAAGCCATTTTTTATATAGAAAGTGCAAAAATAAAGGGGCAGCTGGAGGTAAGGACTTAGCAGCCAGGACAATGGCATTTAAGCACTGCTTCTAGTAAACTGTATCAGGTGTTGGTAATGTGGTTTCTTATAATGTGCTTTGGTACTATGGTCACTAAACTCTGTTGGCATGTTTCAAACAGACAGAAATAAAAAGTGGTGGTTGGTTCTGAATCAAACATATTGATCCCCTAAAATTTGGGGAGAGGGCCACATTGACCCTCAATCTCTAAATCCTGGAGCAAACACTGGAAGTTGAAAGTGTTGTAGTTTCAATGGCATTGTATGAGATTCCTGATTAATCACAGATCCAGTTATTCAAGAAGCCAGCTGTTAAAATGTGCATGAATGTGGGCTAACCCTTTTGTCAATACCCACTTTCAGTGACTCCATGGCTTGTTTCAGCTCCTTCAGTTCTTTCAGTCTCTCCTGGATTCTCAGTTCTAGTTCTGTCTGCGTCTCTCCCAGCTCCTCCTGTGTAGAAACACAGTGAAAGTGACATTTCTGATTGGGCATATCATGTCACACAGAACACAGGCCTGTTTAGCTATGCTATCAAAAACATCAGAATAATGCAGTTTCTTTTCAGTTCAAATATGTTTTATATTTCATTGTTTGCAATAATTCTGGAAAATTCTCATATATTTTCACACTGAAATGTACCAAATTGCTGCAAAACTCCTGCAGAAATCCTTCTGAACAAAAAATGACGTTGCTCCCTGGCAGTGTGGATCCCCCCATTCGACTGCATTCACTTCTACATTATTCCAGTGTGGATGAGGCTTTACTCTCAAATATATTTTAGCATAGCTTGGCACTAGAGTGTGCTGGCCCTTTTATTCAGACATTGGCTTATCTGTGACAGGAAATATCATAACTATGCTAGAAAATAAAAATATTAAAATTCTTACATTAAACTAGTCTGGCTAAAGTTAACTGAACAAATAAAAAGTACAAATTAACCACAAACTGGAAATAAACACAGACTTCTTAGTTTAGGCAGAGAATTGATGTGAAATTGTGTAATCTTGTAATCAGACATGCTAAATATCCCTGGAAAACCTTATCTTCTAGGAGAACTGTAAAGAAATGGTTCAAAATCTTACCTGTCTCCCAGTCCTTTCTTTCTTAACTGAGACTGTATTATGGTTCTTGTGTTCATCTTCTTTACATAACCAGCAAATACACGTCTGATCAGTTCTGCAGAAGACCTCCAAAACCTTCTGGTGTTCGGCACAAATCTTCTGCTCCAGATTTCCAGTTGCTCCAATCAGTTTGTGCCTCTTCAATGCAGCAGCTTCCAGGTGTGGCTCGATGTGAGTTTGGCAGTAAGAGGCCAGGCACGTCAAACAGGAGTTTACAGCTTTGAACTTTCTCCCAGTGCAGAAATCACACGGCACATCTCCAGGTCCAGCATAGCTTTGAGCAGGAGGAGGATTGAGCCCTATCTTCTTAAATTCCTCCACAACTTCAGTCAGCATGGTGTTCTTGAAAAGAACAGGCCTTGGGGTAAAGGTCTCTCTGCACTGGGGGCAGCTGTAGACACCTGTATGATCAGTCTGATCCCAGCAGTTTTTAATACACCCCATACAGTAACTGTGTCCACATGGAATAGAGACTGGTTCCTTCAATAGGTCCAGACACACCGAACAGCTAAACTTCTCCTCTGACCATAAGTTTGAAGCCATTCTTGCTGCAGTGAGACTGACGATTTCAAAAGAAGCAGGAACTTCTCTGTGCCTCTGATTTCCTGAAGGTGTGTTGTACAGCTCTGAGAGGCGGGGTTTGGGACTGAGGGCAGGTTTAGAGAAGCAGGCTGAGCAGCAGACACAGTGCGAGAGGAGCAGAGAGGAGAGAGTGGGGGATGGGACTGGAGTTTGAATGGTAGAGACAGGGAGGGGTTTCACAAGAAACAAAACTTAACTGTATGTGTGTCTATGTGTGAGTATAGTGTCTGTGTGTGTGTGTGTGTGTGTGTGTGTGTGTGTGTGTGTCTGGGTGGGTGTGTGTGTGTGTCTCTGTGTGTGTGTGTGTGTCTAGGGGTGTGTGTGAGTATATTTCTCTGTGTGTGTGTATCAGTGTGTGTGTGAGTAAATGAGAGTAACTCTGCAGGGTACAAGAAAGCGAGAGGAAGGGTCAAGGAGACAGCATTATCAGAGTGAATACAGCCAACGCTGCTTCACTTTAGCAGCAGTGTGGCTCCCCCTGCCACGTGGTCATTCTGCTCATTTACCAGCATTTAATGAAAGAGGCCCTGAGTGTCTTCTAGTGTCACTGAAGCCAATGAGAACTCCAGTGCACTTCAATCATGATGGGTTGCTGTTTAATAAGCAGTATTGCTGCATTACACTTTAATGAGTGCATTAAGGACTGTGCTAATCAGCTTTTAATGCTACTCTTAATAGCTGGGCTCTATTGTATGGTGCCACAGTCCTGGGAGTGTTAATGCCAGGGCAGTTACTAATCTTGCTCTGTCTGAACACACAGTGCCAAGTACTGCTTTAACACACACTCCACACTTGACTCCATTCCAGCTGTGTTGAGTGGAATAAGAGCTCAGCTCACTGGCTCTCCTCATATGCTCCTATTAAAGCTGTTCTTTGTCTGGTCCTGCTGTCCTGGGAGTGTTCATGCTAAACTGCTAATCTTGCTCTGTCAGAACACACATCACCGAGCCTGTGTTTACACCACTGCTTGGATACAAGTGGCTGCTGTGCCAAGGAAGACAATTTGCATAAAAAAGACACTTTGCATTGACAGCACATGCTTCAGTGCTCTGGGAGTGTTTATAGCCCTGTGAGTTCAACACTTCATGATTGAACAGAATCCACAACAGCAATGACTTTTATCAGCATATTCATCTGGGCACTTGTATTTTCAAAACTAATATTAACACATAAATGAATAAAATTGAACTTTATCATATTGTTAAGATGAAAATCAAGACACAAATTACTGTTAATTACAATAAACAAACCATGTCTTCTTTTGAAATATAATTTTACACTTTATTCTTCATTACTGAATAAAACATGTTAATACTATATTGATATATCTCAGATTATAACTTATTATAATAAAACAAAAATAATAAGTATAATAAAAAATAATGCATCTAAATTTAAATACAAATATATAAATGAGGAATTATTACATTTCTGAGTGAATTCTTATGTTTTATTAAGGCGCAGCACATCAGCGTTATTGAAGGCAGTTTATTCTTCATTGTCTTGCCTCCTGTGTCATCCTTGTTACCCACCTGGTCTCCTTCATTCCTTATGTGTGCAGCAGCTCCCTGGCACACATGTCTCAACACTTATGGGCCAGTTCATTGTGAACAGGCAGGTTTCTAATGCCTCTCCTAGAGAGCAGGAAAGCACTGAGAGGATAAACATCAAACTACAGGAAGGATAATCTAACTGAACTGTGAGTCACCCAACCCTATTAAGTTCCACCTGTGTTCACAGCTCAGATCTCATAGAATTCTCTGTGACACTTATTGAAATAGAAGTGCAGCGCTTAGAACACATATACAAATAGAATTAATCCACTCTTCTATTAAACTGTGAACTTAGTGTTTGATTGATATTTACTCTGTGTTTGTATAGCCTGGAAACAGGCATCAGTGCCCTGCCAAGCTGCACACACTGCCATCATTCACACTGACCACAAGAGGGAGCCAGAGCACCACTGTTGTCCATAATGTAATAACAGTGCAGTAATAAGACAATTGAAATAGGCAGCAGTTACCTCCCCAGTCAGCCCAGTTCTCCCATTGTTAACACAAGGCTCCTCATACCCAGTCATTTAAACAGTACAGTGTGGTCTGTGTCTGGAGGAAGGAGCTGCTCATAAGAACATAAGAACATAAGAAAGTTTACAAACGAGAGGAGGCCATTCGGCCCATCTTGCTCGTTTGGTTGTTAGTAGCTTATTGATCCCAGAATCTCATCAAGCAGCTTCTTCGAAGGATCCCAGGGTGTCAGCTTCAACAACATTACTGGGGAGTTGATTCCAGACCCTCACAATTCTCTGTGTAAAAAAGTGTCTCCTATTTTCTGTTCTGAATGCCCCTTTTTCTAAACTCCATTTGTGACCCCTGGTCCTTGTTTCTTTTTTCAGGCTGAAAAAGTCCCTTGGGTCGACACTGTCAATACCTTTTAGAATTTTGAATGCTTGAATTAGGTCGCCACGTAGTCTTCTTTGTTCAAGACTGAACAGATTCAATTCTTTTAGCCTGTCTGCATATGACATGCCTTTTAAGCCCGGAATAATTCTGGTCGCTCTTCTTTGCACTCTTTCTAGAGCAGCAATATCTTTTTTATAGCGAGGTGACCAGAACTGCACACAATATTCAAGATGAGGTCTTACTAGTGCATTGTACAGTTTTAACATTACTTCCCTTGATTTAAATTCAACACTTTTCACAATGTATCCGAGCATTTGTTAGCCTTTTTTATAGCTTCCCCACATTGTCTAGATGAAGACATTTCTGAGTCAACAAAAACTCCTAGGTCTTTTTCATAGATTCCTTCTCCAATTTCAGTATCTCCCATATGATATTTATAATGTACATTTTTATTTCCTGCGTGCAGTACCTTACACTTTTCTCTATTAAATGTCATTTGCCATGTGTCTGCCCAGTTCTGAATCTTGTCTAGATCATTTTGAATGACCTTTGCTGCTGCAACAGTGTTTGCCACTCCTCCTACTTTTGTGTCGTCTGCAAATTTAACAAGTTTGCTTACTATACCAGAATCTAAATCATTAATGTAGATTAGGAATAGCAGAGGACCTAATACTGATCCCTGTGGTACACCGCTGGTTACCACACTCCATTCTGAGGTTTTTCCTCTAATCAGTACTTTCTGTTTTCTACATGTTAACCACTCCCTAATCCATGTACATGTGTTTCCTTGAATCCCAACTGCGTTCAGTTTGAGAATTAATCTTTTGTGCGGGACTTTGTCAAAAGCTTTCTGGAAATCTAAATAAACCATGTCATATGCTTTGCAATTATCCATTATTGATGTTGCATCCTCAAAAAAATCAAGCAAGTTAGTTAGACACGATCTCCCTTTCCTAAAACCATGTTGACTGCCTCCCAGTACCCTGTTACCATATAGGTAATTTTCCATTTTGGATCTTATTATAGTTTCCATAAGTTTGCATATAATAGAAGTCAGGCTTACTGGTCTGTAGTTACCTGGTTCAGTTTTTGTTTCCCTTTTTGTGGATCGGTATTACGTTTGCAATTTTCCAGTCTGTCGGTACCACCCCTGTGTCAAGAGACTGCTGCATGATCTTGGTTAGCGGTTTGTAAATTACTTCTTTCATTTCTTTGAGTACTACTGGGAGGATCTCATCCGGCCCAGGGGATTTGTTTATTTTAAGAGCTCCTAGTCCCTTTAACACTTCTGCCTCAGTTATGCTAAAGTTATTTAAAACTGGATAGGAACTGGATGACATGTGGGGCATGTTGTCAGTATCTTCCTTTGTAAAAACTTGTGAAAAGTAATCATTTAATATATTTGCTATTTTTTTTTCTTCCTCTACGATTTTGCCATTTGTATCTCTTAAACATTTAATCTCCTCTTTGAATGTTCTCTTGCTGTTGTAATATTGGAAAAACATTTTGGAATTGGTTTTAGCTCCCTTAGCAATGTTCATTTCTATTTCTCTCTTGGCCTTTCTAACTTCCTTTTTGACTTGCTTTTTGTTGCAGTTCTGTGTACTCTTTCTGCGTACTTTCTTTTTGGTCCTTTTTTAATGCTCTGTAAAGTGCCTTTTTTCGCTGAATATTTTTTTTATAATTGATCTATTAAACCATTTTGGCAATTTAGTTTTACATTTAGATTTGTCTACTTTAGGGATATAATTGTTTTGCGCCTCTAGTACTACATTTTTGAAGAACAACCATCCTTCTTCTGTGGGTGTTTTCTCTATTTTACTCCAATCTACTTCTGTTAGTCTCTGTTTCATACCTTCATAGTTTGCTTTTCTAAAATTGTAAACCTTAGCTTTAGTCTTTACTTTTGGGGATTTAAAAAACACTTCAAATGAGACCATGTTGTGGTCTGAGTTTGCCAGTGGTTCTCTGACCTCTGTTTTAGTTATTCTATCTTCGTTATTTGAAAAGACTAAATCAAGGCATGCCTCCCCTCTAGTGGGTGCCTTCACAAATTGTGTTAGGAAGCAGTCATTTGTCATTTCCACCATTTCTATTTCATCCTTCGCGCTACCCACCGGGTTTTCCCATTTTATTTGGGGGAAGTTGAAATCCCCCATTAGTATGGCTTCTCCTTTGCTACACACATTTCTAATGTCATTGTATAACAGATTATTGTGCTCACCGTCTGAATCTGGCGGTCTATAGCATGCTCCTATTATTATGCCTTTTGAATTTTTGTCTGTTATTCTGACCCATATTGATTCGGTTTTATTTTCTTTGTCCAGGTTTAACACCTGGGCTTCAAGACTGTTTCTTATGTATAGCGCTACCCCTCCTCCTCTTCTGTCCTGCCTGTCTTTCCTATACAGTGTATACCCACAAATATTATATTCGTCCCCATCACTCTCAGATAACCACGTTTCTGTAACACCTATCACATCATAGTTACCTGTTAGTGCAGTAGCTTCAAGTTCTAGAATTTTGTTTCTGATACTTCTAGCATTTAGATAAATACATTTAATGGTTGTCTTACCTGAGTTGTTGTTCTTGTTTTGATGCGGTCTCCCTTCTGTTTTTTTGTTGATTTCTCCCCCCTTCCTTTCTAGTTTAAATGCTTCCAAACCTGCTCACAGTGATGCATGCTGGGAAACACTGACACAAATATCTCTACACTTTGGATTCATTTCCCCTCGATTCCACCCCTGGTAGTGAGGGATAGAAACAGATCTTGAATTTAACATGAAACTCCTTTTGGCTTCGACTTCATTTTAAACAAAGTAAATCAAACCGTGAGACACAATCCTACCTGACACTCAACACAGACTCTAAATATTTACACTGACCAAAAGGAAAGCCTGAACAGCCCTCCTTTTTATAATGTAATAACACAGTAATAAACCAGGTTATTACAGCAGAGCTGCATAGGCCTGCTGAAGGCTTTTCTTAAGTTAAAGTGAGTACTAATCATGGGATTATGAAATAGAGCTTTTATTAAACAAAGCAAGGAGCACAGCAGCTAGTGTTGAATAGTTATCCA
>NW_024474612.1:0-888 GCF_017654505.1 Polyodon spathula
CAACATAGAAATGTTTGGACATAAGTACACTCGTAAATGCAGCATGCTGGAAAATAAAGCTGCCTCTTTTTGTCTAGCTCATTTCAAACAAGAAAACATGCCATTGTTTCCAGTTCATTCGTATGCACACACATTTACACAGACACAGCACAAGCACAAACATAAGGCTTCCAAATTAAAACACAGACATAATGAAACACCAACAGTGCTCTGCTTTTCACAACAAACCTGCACTCATCACTGTTTGTACATCAAAACAGAATTAATAAGGAATGACATTTTACAGGTCTGAGATTCTGACAAACTTTCAACATGTGATGGTGCAATGTTGCCGGTTGTGTGCAATGAGACGTGGTTAAGGCCGGCACTCAAAGGGTTGTCATTAGGGACATTGATACCTTGGAGTAGGGGGAGTGATAGACCCTTCACCTTCGGTTCCATGGTGTACTGGTTAGCACTCTGAACTCTAATTCAGATCCGAGTTCAAATCTCTGTGGAACCTGAGGTTTTAGGTCAAGTGAATTTGCCATTAATGTTTGTGGAACTGAAGCGTGTGATCAGACAAGTGAGATGAATGCAGATTTCCATGTCTGAGGTGTGAAATGCAGGTGAAGCGAGGCACCACGTTACATCCTTCTGTGTAGCCCACTTCCAGCCCCCATTGCATGGATGCACAACACCGAGGAGCTCCTCTGGCAGGGCCAGTATGGTTTCTTCAACTCTGCTCTTTAATCCTGATCGTTGCTGATACTATTTCATGTATTATGCTACTATTGTGTATTATGAATTTTCCACTGTATTTAATATATTATGCTTTTTTTCACTGTATATCATGTATTATGCATTTCTCTGTATTTAAAGTATTATGGATTTTCTTCTTGTTATTGC
>NW_024474613.1:0-4220 GCF_017654505.1 Polyodon spathula
GTCTTGTAAAGCGCTTTGTGATGGTGCTTCACTATCAAAGGCGCTATAAATAAAAAACACTGATTGATTGATTGATTGAACTATGCCAGGAGAACACTTCCTTTTAAACATAACAATGCAGTACTCATTTACTGCCAGTCAAATGGTTTTGAATGGATACTTTGCCATAGCTGTTGCTTGATCCACAATGCCAAACACAATGACCACTTTCCAGACAGGCTGAATTTCTTCAGTGTTGCTAAGCGTTCAAGCATAGTGAATGCTGTGCATGTTTGTGGTTTTCTTTGGACAGTTCTGTTCCCACCTGTTTGCCCATTCATCTTGTGCCTTCTTTACCACATGCTTTGTATATAAATGATGCACACATTTGGTCATGCTTCTTTTGCCACCTTAGCAAATTCATCTGCTGTGTTGACAACAGCATGCTTTTGCAGAATGCGCCTCCAAACTGCATGCTTTACTTTACCTGCAACTCCATCAACTGGCCCTTTGCCGTGTGCTGTGGCAAAAAAGCTCCAATCAGCTCGATGCAGACTACAGTGTACATTGCTCGGCATGGTAAGGGTGGACAAGATGAATCTGTTTTTAAATTGGCTAGCAGCACCATCAGAAAAGAGGTGCAAGTTAGAGATGTTGGCTGAAGTTGAGGCTTCATCAAGAATAGCCTGATTGGAGCAAACAACCGCAAATGTGTCATGTTGCCATTCATCACTGAGCACAGCATAAGAAGCACTAACAGACTGAGCTGTGAGAACTGCTGGAAACAGAGTCCCTCCTTCTGTTATCCACTGAGCTGACATTATCTCAGCTTGCTGCTTTATAGTGAAGTGTTCTGAGAAACCTTGCTGAAGTATAGCTTCACATTCATTTCAATTCATCTTCAGTGTCTTGATTTGGTGAAGCTGCACCTTGGCAATAAAACTGTGGCTGCGCAGAATGGTGCGCTGGGTTTGAGCTCCTCCTTGGCATTGTGTAATGTTGACTCAAGCAGTTCCTTTTTATTGTTACCCATCTATTGGTAGTAGTGTACAATTGTATCTTCATTTCCATTGCCTTGTATTAGCTGATTGACAGAACTATCAAGGTCTTGGCATGTATCACACTGGCCAAGGCAGCAATTCCTCTGCCAGTTGCAAAGTGACCCAAAGACCAGGAGATTTCCATTGGGGATTGTGACGGAAAGATGAGTTCTGGTGATGAATCTTCCTCCCGACCTGTGAGGGCGCTAATGAACGAGAGGAGAAGTATCTGGAAGGGCTGGCCTGACAGTTCGTTTCCGGGTCAGGGAAGTGGGTCAGCCTGGAAAGAAGCGCGACTCTGTTGTAAGACCGTATTGATTTGAAAGGTAAACGAGAGGCAGCTGCAAGTAATAAGGCAGCTGCAACCGTTTACCTAGATATCATGCAGGATTACATATAGCGGCCAGGGTAACGCTGATCTTTTCCTTCGTTTGGGTAGAATGTTTGGAGGAAGAAGGAGTGAAAGTGGAACTCGCAGTGTTTTTGTGATTACGTGTTGTGTTTGTTTATTAACTGTCTGTGTTTTTTTCACTGTAGACAGTTAGAACACTACTCCGGAGCTGTCGCAAAGGGTCAGCACTGTCCGGAGCACCCCTGCACACCACTGTATCTGTGTATTCACCACGCACCCTCACATCTGCACTCACCCAGGACTGGTGACCGTGGGTTCATTTTTGTTCTGGACTGTGCCCTGTTTTGTTATCTCCGCGCTTTACACATGGTTGTGTATCGCCGGGGATTTATTATTTTACGGTCACCAGACCTGGATTATAAATAAAAGCACCTTTTCACTGGAAACTGTTGTCTGCCTGTCACTCCTGCATCGCATCACCGCTATACCTGTTCCCCTCCACTAGCCACTTTGCCACAGGGATATTCTGGCAAACCTTTTTCATCTAGTAGCATCTTTGTGTTCTCATGGTAACGACAGACAGACAGGTTGAACGTGCACAGGGCTCAATGCTGCAAAATTTTTTTGATGTTCCGATTTTTCTATCAGGATATTCATTCTTGAAGAGGCGGTGAGCTTCAAGAACTCTCATCAGGAGCACTTTTTTGTGCATTCTTTTTTTGTGCATCCTCACTTGTGATAGTGATGCAGTCTTATCATCCAGGCAGCTGACGGGACACACAATCAATCTCATAGAATGCACAAACCTGACATTCTGTTTCACTCACTTCAGCTCTTTTTGTGGAAGTGTGCTTCTCTACCAGAGCCAAACCAAATGTAGTTGCCAGTTTCTTTACCACTACACTTTTCTTACTGGGGCTCTTTGGAAGTGCCCGGTTTACTCCACTTACTGCCTTCCCCAGTGACTGAGCTGAAAAGAGAACTTTTGACTGTGAGTTTGTCAAATGATTCTCATTAAGTTGTGGTTCTGGTTCATGTCATTTTGAAAGATTTCTCCTATACTTTCTTGTTGTTTCTTTGCTCTTTTCTGCTTCCCTTTTCTTCCTCCCTATACTCCACTTGCATGCTTTCTGCTGCTCTCTGTTCCTCTGTTTCATCCCTACTCTTTTCTCTTCTCACATCCTTGCATGATATGAATGCATTCTTTCTGCTGCAGCTACTGGAAGCATTTTTCAACTTTAATCTAGATAAAAGAATAAAGGAGGGCTGATTCAGCCAATTAAAACACTGAATTCAATATATATTTTAGAGGAATTTTTCATGTTCTTTACTTTTTGTAAAATATACACAGTACGTTGAGACAGCTCAGCATCTTATGGTATGATAATCAAGGCAGCACAGACTGCACTACACTCTGTGACCATAAGAGAGAGAGAGAGAGAGAGAGAGAGAGAGAGAGAGAGAGTAATAAAATGATGCTCTTTAATCCAGAGCAGTGGTTCTTAACCTGGGGTCCTCAGAGACAGTCCAGGGGGTCCGCAGGAAAAAAATGGAAACTTTTCACTCAACATTAGCAATGTGCAAAATCAAAATGTTTGCTTCTTGAATCGATTCGATTTCACAAAGTTTATGATGGATCTGTTAACCTGCAGCTCTGATTTTAATATTTTGCAATTAATGATTATTTATACTGTGTAACAAAGCTACATAATCACAGCTGTAGCTAAGATGAATGGGTTGAGAGAAGCTATTTTTTCCCAAGTGACAAAGAAACTGCATCAGCTGAAAATGAGTTTAAACTTAAGAGCACTGCTTGGCTAGAAGTGGCTGCTGTGTCAAGGAAGACAATTTGCATAGAAAAGACACTTTGCATTGGCAGCACATGCTTCAGTGCTCTGGGAGTGTTTATAGCCCTGTGAGTTTAACACTTCATGATTGAGAGCTGCCCTTCATGGCAACAGAATCCACAACAACAATGACTTCAATCAGCATCTTCATCTGGGCACTTGTCATCTGCACTCAGGGTAAGAATCATTTAGAAAAATTATTTTACAAAAATATCTCTTTCTGTGATAATTCTTGTATAACTGTTAAAAGAAAAATGGATGAATTGAAAAAAATAAAAGGTGTGTTTCATAATTTAATTCAATGATTTATTATAATATTCTATTTTATGATTTATTATTTTCAGAATCGAGTGGACAGTATACTGTGACTCAGACTCCAGCAGTGAAATCTGTTCTCCCAGGAGACACAGTCGCTCTGAGCTGTAAAGTCAGCAGCGCAGTGTACAGTGATAGCTATGGCAACCACCTAGCCTGGTACCAACAGAAACCTGGAGAAGCTCCCAAACTCCTGATCTATGGTGGAAGTACCCTTCAGTCTGGGATCCCAACTCGTTTCAGTGGCAGTGGATCTGGGACTGACTTCACTCTGACCATCAGTGGAGTCCAGGCTGAAGATGCAGGAGATTACTACTGTCAGAGTGCACACTACCCCAGCAGTAGAGATGTGTTCACACAGTGCTACACACCCGTACAAAAACCTCCCTCAGCTGGACTGCACAGCGACTGCACTGCTGCAGCTGGGACCTACTGCAGGTGCTGAGGGTGAAGGCAATGAAACGGGACACGGCCTGTGGAGGAGCTCAACTGCACACAAACACACTGAGCTCAATAACAACACACAGTCACATGTAGGTATGGATTCAATATTAGTCTATTTAAGCAAACTGATTTTGTTGTGACTACAGGGTCCTCTAGTAATGTAGTGATGATTCCATCTATTCCAAATTCTGAAACATCATTCAGTTATTCCAAGAATTGTAAAAATGTAACTCATGTTTTTCA
>NW_024474614.1:0-1000 GCF_017654505.1 Polyodon spathula
TATCTGATTCTCATATGAAGATGCCCATGAATCCTGGGCTGGGTTGCACCAGCTGTGTGTAAGTTCTTACTTAGCTTAGTTATAGTGTAAGTCTTACTAACTTTAATTTTACACATTACTACATTTCCACTAGCTGCACCAGGTAACACAAGGCTTAGTTGTTGCTTACAATGTATCCATACCTTTGAGTGGGTGGAATCTATTGGTAGAATCACATTTCAAGACGGCTCGGCAGCTTTTGCTGCTTCTCTTTCATGCTGATTTTAACAGAGTTTTTCGGCGTCAGCATATCTTGCGAGGCCGCATACATCCTCTTGACAGTTAAGATATTGACATTGATGCCGTTTTAGATGAGAGAATATTCTGATCACTGATTATGTGTGTGTGTGTGTATAATAGGTGAAATGTGAATACAAATACAAATGTATTCAGTGAAATGTACAATTCTTCATTCATATCACTGGCACAAGGCATTTTGCATGTAGGTATATCCATTAGGGTAGGCTTTTTTTTAATAACAATTTCCATATTAAAATGGGATGTATTTTGATAATATTTCAGGGTATATATGTTATTTAATATATGGATTGAAATGCCTGCTGTTTTATTTAGAAACTATCATTGAATTCCATTATGTCACATAGTATTTTTTTTCTTGAAATCGTTCTGCCAGAAGCAATTTCAAGAAAGGATCAAAACAAGACAGAGATGCTTAAACCTGAGCCAATACTGTATTAAACACAATATAAAAGAGTTTCTATCAGTAACACAGCACAGTGTGAAGTGTGATCTGTGAACGGCTACATACCCTTTAATTCTCAATGGGATTGAAATAATGACACAAACAGAAGCACTATTGTCAGTATAGACAGACACAGATTAGGCAGCAGTGATATACTGAGAGCTTTGACTGGGGGAAAAATAAAAGAAAACAGTAAAAGTGGCCAAACGATATGAAGCCCCACTGGTGCTCACGGCTCAGATCTCATGTAACTGCCTG
>NW_024474615.1:0-7000 GCF_017654505.1 Polyodon spathula
GGACAGGATTTGTATAAAGGAAGGTGCTTTGCATACCTGTGCCTGCATCACTGCTCTGCACAGCAGCTAGAATAACTGCACTGCTCCATTGCTCAGGGTTTTTAAAGCTGACAGTTGAGCCCTTTCACAGTCACTGAGACACACAGAGAGCATGGCTTCACTGGGGCTCCTCCTCTGGACACTGGTACTCTTTGCTCATGGTAAGAAATCATCATTCTTCTTAGTTATTATTAATATCAGCGCTTCCTCAGCAAACAGTGGAATACAGTTAATGGACGAGGCTGTTGACTCGTGGGTTGATTTTCTGTGTTTTTATCTTCAGAATCCAGCAGTCAGATTGTCCTGACTCAGAGTCCCACAGTGGAGTCTGTCTCTATAGGAGGGAGTGTCACTCTGAACTGCAGATCCAGTAGCTCTGGTTTTACCAGCAGTCTAGCCTGGTATGTGCAGAAACCCGGAGGAGCTCCTAAACTCCTCTTCTCTTCACTGAATAGCCGAGTCTCTGGAGCTCCAGCTCCATTCACTGACAGCAGCTCAAGAACAAACTTCATGCTGCCCATCAGTGGAGTCCAGGCTGAAGATGCAGGAGATTACTACTGTCAGCAGCACTATAGCTTCCATTAATGTGACCTTTAAGAGACACACTGCAGATATTAACACTGACCACAAGAGGGAGCCAGAGCACCACTGCTGTCTATAATGTAATAACAGTACAGTAATAAGACAATTGAAATAGGCAGCAGTTACCTCCCCAGTCAGCCCAGTTCTCCCATTGTTAACACAAGGCTCCTCACACCCAGTCATCTAAACACTACAGTGTGGTCTGTGTCTGAAGGAAGGAGCTGCTCACAGTGATGCATGCTGGGAAACACTGACTCTAATATCTCCACACTTGGGATTCATTTCCCCTTGATTCCACCCCTGGCAGTGATGGATAGAAACAGATCCTCAACTTACCATGAAACTCCTTTTGGCTTCGACTTCATTTTAAACAAAGTAAATCAAACCATCAGACACAATCCTACCTGACACACAACACAGACTGCAAATATTTACACTGGCCAAAATAGAAAGCCAGAACAGCCCTCCTTTTTATAATGTAATAACACAGTAATAAGTAAGTAATAAGTGAGTACTAATCATGGGATTATGAAATAGCGCTTTTGTTAAACAAAGCAAGGAGCACATCAGCTAGTGTTGAATAGTTATACACAACATAGAAATGTTTGGAAATAAGTACACTCGTAAATGAAGCATGCTGGAAAATAAAGCTGCCTCTTTTTGGCGAGCTCTTTTCAAACAAAAAAAACATGCCATTGTTTCCAGTTCATTCGTATGCACACACATTTACACAGACACAGCACAAGCACAAACACGAGGCTTCCAAATTAAAACACAGACATAACGAAACACCAACAGTGCTCTGCTTTTCACAGCAAACCTGCACCCATCACATGTTTGTACATCAATACAGAATTAATAAGGAATGACATTTTACAGCTCTGAGATTCTGACAAACTTCCAACATGTGATGTTTATCAGTACGAGATGTTGCAATGTTGACAGTTGTGTGCAATGAGACGTGGTTAAGGCTGGCGTTCGAAGGGTCGTCAGTAGGGACATTGATACCTTGGAGTAGGGGGAGTGATAGACCCTTCACCTTCGGTTCCATGGAGTACTGGTTAACACTCTGAATCTAGTGAGTTGAGTTCAAATCTGAGTGAACCTGAGGTTTTACCTTCTATTCAAAATAAATAAATATATCAAGTGAATTTGCCATTAATGTTTGTGTAACTGAAGCGTGTGATTGAACAAGTGAGATGAATGCAGATTTCCATGTCTGAGGTGGAAATGCATGTTTAGTTTCATTTGCAGGAATGTCCCGTGGTTAGTTTTGGAGTGGTGCATGGTATGGGAAATACATTACCCTGCTGAAAGCCTCTACTGCAGGTTTGAAGTGACGCGGGGCACCGTGGCTTAGATGCTCAAAGCATGACTGACGTAACCTAGAGCAGAAAATGTCTGTCTCTTGGTCTCAAACAGTACTACCTGAAGTGAGACTGACCAAACTACTGTAGTTTTACCAATGGATAATGCTAGCATGCATATATTCAAGGAAATATAAGATTATAAATAATCAGTAAATCATTTTATTAAAACAGAGACATTTTATTTGGTAACTGTCATATCATAAAATGGACATTAACAAAATAAGTCTTCTGAAATAAAGAGGCAATTCTACATGTTGAACTACACAAGATAATGAACAGTGCATGGTCCTCAAATGTAAGGAAACAATTTACACCACTCCTATTCTACCCTCTACTAGAACCCCAAAAATGACGTGCCTGACAGAACCAGGTCCTGTAACTGACGTCCCCGCTGTGAAAAATGCATGGAAGTGAACACAGCGCAAGCTGAAGCACTCACACAGTTAAGTGTCTGCAGAGTTTGTAATGTTTTCTTGAAAGGCATCTACTCCCCGGGTATTCACAGGTACTGCTGCATCAGTCCTTTAGAGAACAGATGAAGCGAGGCACCACGTTACATCCTTCTGTGTAGCCCACTTCCAGCCCCCTTTGCATGGATGCACAACACTGAGGAGCTCCTCTGGCAGGGCCGGTATGGTTTCTTCAGCTCTGCCAGGGGAACACTTGCCTTCATGCATAACAATGCAGTACTCATTTACTGCCTGTTCAATGCTCTTGAATGGATACTTTGCCATAGCTGTTGCTTGATCCACAATGCCAACACACTGACCAATTTCCAGTCAGGATGAATTTCTTCCAGAAATGGACCTACTGTGCTGACCTCCAGTTCAGTTTTGCTAAGTGTTCTAGCAGAGTGAATGCTCTGCCTGTTTGGGGTTTTCTTTGGACAGTTCTGTTCCCACCTGTTTGCCCATTCATCTTGTGCCTTCTTTACCACATGCTTTGTAATATAAATGATGCACACATTTGGGCATGCTTCTTTTACCACCTTAGCAAATTCTTCTGCTGTGTTGACAACAGCATCCTTTTTCAGAATGCGCTTCCAAATGTTTTACTTTACCTACAACTCCATCAACTGGCCCTTTGCTGTCTGCTGTGGCAAAAAAGCTCCAATCAGCTCGATGCAGACTACAGTGTGCATTGCTCAGCATGGTAAGGGTGGACAACATGAATAAACCCTCTAGAAGCATCTTTGTGTTCTCATGGTAACGACAGACAGACAGGTTGAACGTGCACAGGGCGCAATGCTGCAAACTTTTTTTGATGTTCCGATTTTTCCATCAGGATATTCATTCTTGAAGAGGCGGTGAGCTTCAAGAACCCTCATCAGGAGCACTTTTTTGTGCATCCTCACTTGTGATAGTGATGCTTTTCATCCAGGCAGCTGACGGGACACACAATCAATCTCATAGAATGCACAAACCTGACATTCTGTTTCACTCACTTCAGCTCTTTCTGTGGAAGCGTGCTTCTCTACCAGAGCCAAACCAAATGTAGTTGCCAGTTTCTTTACCACTACACTTTTCTTCCTGGGGCTCTTTGGAAGTACCCGGTTTACTACACTTACTGCCTTCCCCAGTGACTGAGCTGAAAAGAGAACTTTTGACAGTGAGTTTGTCAAATGATTCTCATGAAGTTGTGGTTCTGGTTCATGTCATTTTGAAAGATTTCTCCTATACTTTCTCATTGTTTCTTTGCTCTTTTCTGCTTCCCTTTTCTTGCTCCCTATACTCCACTTGCATGCTTTCTGCTGCTCTCTGTTCCTCTGTTTCATCCCTACTCTTTTCTCTTCTCACATCCTTGCATGATAAGCACACATTCGTTCTGCTGGAGGTACTGGAAGCATTTTCCAACTTGAATTGAGATTAAAAAAGGAGGGCTGATTCAGCCAATTAAAACAATGAATTCAATACATCTTTTAGAGGAATTTTTCATTTTCTTTCCTTTTTTTAAATATTCACAGTAAGTTCAGACAGCTGAGCCTCTTATGGTATAATAATCTTGATCAGCGTAGACTGCACTATACTGTGTGACCACAAGAGGGAGGGAGAGAGTAATAAAATGATGCTCTTTAATCCAGAGCAGTGGTTCTTAACCTGGGGTCCTCAGAGACAGTCCAGGGGGTCCACAGGTAAAAACCGGAAACTTTTCACTCAACATTAGCAATGTGCAAAATCAAAATGTTTGCTGCTTGAATGGATTTGATTTCACAAAGTTTATGATGGATCTGTTAACCTGCAGTTCTGATTTTAATATTTTAGAATTAATAATTATTTATACTGTGTAACAAAGCTACATAATCACAGCTGTGGCTAAGACTAATTGTTTGAGAGAAGGGAAAAGAGAGAAATAGCTGTGTTTGTACAAACTCAACACAAAGAAAACTAGAAGCTATTTTATTATTTTTTCGTTTTGCTTGCAAGATAAACTTTGTTTTTAGATTTTCTTCCAAATGGTAAAGAAACTGCATCAGCTGAAAATGAGTTTAAACTTAAGAGCACTGCTTGGCTAGAAGTGGCTGCTGTGCCAAGGAAGACAATTTGCATAGAAAAGACACTTTGCATTGGCAGCACATGCTTCAGTGCTCTGGGAGTGTTTATAGCCCTGTGAGTTTAACACTTCATGATTGAGAGCTGCCCTTCATGGCAACAGAATCCACAACAACAATGACTTTTATCAGCATCTTCATCTGGGCACTTGTCATCTGCACTCAGGGTAAGAATCATTTAGAAAAACATGTTTTAGAAATATCTTTTTGTGGGACAATTGGTATTATATAAGTATTAAAAGTAAAACAGGCAAAGTGAATGAAATCAAATGAAAAATTCTTGAAATGTAAACTGTTTTGATTAATTATTTCAGTCACTTGCTGTCATCTTCTATTTTATTATTTATTATTTTCAGAATCCAGTGGACAGTATACCGTGACTCAGACTCCAGCTGTGAAATCTGTTCTCCCAGGAGACACAGTCGCTCTGAGCTGTAAAGTCAGCAGCGCAGTGTATGGTAGCTACTACCTATCCTGGTACCAACAGAAACCTGGAGAAGCTCCCAAACTCCTGATCTATGCTGCAAGTACCCTTGAGTCTGGGATCCCAACTCGTTTCAGTGGCAGTGGATCTGGGACTGACTTCACTCTGACCATCAGTGGAGTCCAGGCTGAAGATGCAGGAGATTACTACTGTCAGAGTATACACTACCACAGCAGTAGCTGGGTGTTCACACAGTGCTACACACCCATACAAAAACCTCCCTCAACAGGACTGCAGGTGAACATTGTTCATTTTCTGATACTTAAATACAAGCTGAAAATAAAGTAAACCAAACATCGCACTTCTCTTTCAGTAAATGTGTGTGTGTGTGTGTGTGTGTGTGTGTGTGTGTGTGTGTGTGTGTATATATATATATATATATATATATATATATATATATATATATATATATATATATATATATATATATATATTGCATATTTAACTTCAAATTGTATTACTGACTTTTTTCATTTTACTCTTTTAATGATTCCACTTCATCAGCAACACATTCTATATACAAATTAAATGATGTTTATTTTATAAAACAGTTGAACTGCATGCATATTGAGATTGATTTATTTATGATCCACTGGACAGCATATTAAAAAGAACTACAGCAAACAGCAAAGCCCAGTATTGCAGTGATGTGTAGTTACACTTTCTGTCTCTGTGGAGTCCAGCTGGATATTTTTCATTGTGTCAATGTGATGTGTTTTAATGTATTTTGAAAACTAATATTAATACATACATGAATAACATTGAACTTTAAATTATTGTTAAGATGAAAATCAAGACACAAATTACTGTTAATTACAATGAACAAACCATGTCTTCTTTTGAAATAGAATTTTACACTTTATTCTTAATTACTGAATAAAACATGTTAATACTATATTGATATACCTCAGATTATAACTTATTATAATAAAAAATAATGCATCTAAATTTAAATACAAATAAATAAGGAATTCATACATTTCTGAGTGAATTCTTTTGTTTTATTAAGGAGCAGCACATCAGCATTATTGAAGGCAGTTTATTCTTCATTGTCTTGCCTCCTGTGTCATCCTTGTTACCCACCTGGTCTCCTTCATTCCTTATGTGTGCAGCAGCTCCCTGGCACACATGTCTCAACACTTATGGGCCAGTTCATTGTGAACAGGCAGATTTCTAATGCCCCTCCTAGTGAGCAGGAAAGCACTGAGAGGATAAACATCAAACTACAGGAAGGATAATCTAACTGTACTGTGAGTCATCCAACCCTATCAAGTGCCACCTGTGTTCACAGCTCAGATCTCATAGAACTGTCTGTGACACTTATTCAAACAGAAGTGCAGCACTTAGAATACACATACAAATAGAACTAATACACTCTTCTATTCAATTGTGAACTTCCTGTTTGATTGAATCCCTCTCTGTGTTTGTATAGCCTGGACACAGGCATCAGTGCCCTGCCATGTGCACACACTGCCATCATTCACACTGACCACAAGAGGGAGCCAGAGCACCACTGCTGTCCATAATGTAATAACAGTACAGTAATAAGACAATTGAAATAGGCAGCAGTTACCTCCAGCCCAGTTCTCCCATTGTTAACACAAGGCTCCTCACACTGAGTCATCTAAACACTACAGTGTGGTCTGTGTCTGGAGGATGGAGCTGCTTACAGTGATGCATGCTGGGAAACACTGACTCTAATATATCAACATCTGCAACTTCCAGCCCTGCCAGTGAATATTAAAGAATGTTAAAATGTCCCTTTAGCAGGCCAGTATTTTAAACACAATGATTCTCCCCTTGCTCTCCTCTCTGAGAGTTGCTGTAAGCTGTCTGTCCCACACCCCAGTTATTCCTGCAGACTCACATCAGTGTGTGTCAGCACAGAGGTTACAGCATGTCATTCCACCAGCATGGGAAGAGATTTCTATTGCAATTCCACAGCCCAGCAGCACAGATTGCACTACACACTGTGAC
>NW_024474616.1:0-3294 GCF_017654505.1 Polyodon spathula
AACTCTAAATGTTTGCTTCTTGAATGGATTTGATTTCACAAAGTTTATGATGGATCTGTTAACCTGCAGCTCTGATTTTAATATTTTACAATTCATAATTATTTATAATAATTATACTTTGTAACAAAGCTACATAATCACAGCTGTGGCTAAAATGAATTGTTTGAGAGAAGAGCGAAGAGAGAGGAATAGCTGTGTTTGTTCAAACTCAACAAAAAGAAAACTAGAAGCTATTTGGTTTCCTTTGTGCTTTTCTGAAAGCAAAGAAACTGCATCAGCAGAAAATGAGTTTAAACTTAAGAGCACTGCTTGGCTAGAAGTGGCTGCTGTGCCAAGGAAGACAATTTGCATAGAAAAGACACTTTGCATTGGCAGCACATGCTTCAGTGCTCTGGGAGTGTTTATAGCCCTGTGAGTTTAACACTTCATGATTGAGAGCTGCCCTTCATGGCAACAGAATCCACAACAACAATGACTTTTATCAGCATCTTCATCTGGGCACTTGTCATCTGCACTCAGGGTAAGAATCATTTAGAAAAATTATTTGACAAAAATATTTGTTTCTGGGACAATACTTACATAAGTCTTAAAAGAAAAATGGATGAATTGAAAAAAATTAAAAGGCTTGAAATTTATTGTGTTTCATAATTTAATTCAATGATTTAATATAATATTCTATTTTATGATTTATTATTTTCAGAATCCAGTGGACAGTATACTGTGACTCAGACTCCAGCAGTGAAATCTGTTCTCCCAGGAGACACAGTCGCTCTGAGCTGTAAAGTCAGCAGCGCAGTGTCTGGTAGCCACCTAGCCTGGTACCAACAGAAACCTGGAGAAGCTCCCAAACTCCTGATCTATGCTGCAAGTACCCTTCAGTCTGGGATCCCAACTCGTTTCAGTGGCAGTGGATCTGGGACTGACTTCACTCTGACCATCAGTGGAGTCCAGGCTGAAGATGCAGGAGATTACTACTGTCAGAGTTTCCACTACCCCAGCAGTACATATGTGTTCACACAGTGCTACACACCCGTACAAAAACCTCCCTCAGCTGGACTGCACAGCGACTGCACTGCTGCTGCTGGGACCTACTGCAGGTGCTGAGGGTGAAGGCAATGAAACGGGACACGGCCTGTGGAGGAGCTCAACTGCACACAAACACACTGAGCTCAATAGCAAGGGCTGCAAATAAAAGACAAGATGAATCTGGTAAATATCTTGATTATTCATGTATTCTAATACATTGCAGAGGCTGAAGGGCTGTCATTGGATTTATATTTACTCATTTAGTTTCAAATGAAAATGAAAATAGAATTATTGATTACTCTGCAGTAAGGAAAAGATAAAGGCACTAAAATACAAAGCGGAAACAAAGAAAATCACACACTGTATTTCCTTTAAAGGAAATGAATAAATAAATACTGCAGAGAATTTGACTAGATCTGATTGTGCGCTCATCCTACTACAGGTAAACATTTCCACATTCAATCTCATATTACATGCTCCACTACTAATGTGCTTTACTTGTTATCATGCCCATGTGGGAAAGGATATGTGGGGAAAACTTTGACAATTCAAAATTCATCTAATTGAGCACAAGAGTGCAATGAGACAAAAAGATGAAACTTCACCTGTAGCAAAACATTTCATGGAGAGAATCCATAACGTACCTGCTTTCAGATGGACTGTGAAGTACTTAAAAAATAGATGGTGAGTAAGTAGATTCAAGAAAATGCACAGAGTCCTTTTCTTCAATCAGTTGCCAGGTTTATTGAAATATGCAGGGAGTCTGGTCCCAGGTACAGGACATACAGAACTCAAAATTACAATGTTTGCGTGACATTAAATATCCTTCTGTATAGATGGTCCACCTCCCCTTTCTCTGACATTAACCAATGGTCAAGGTAATTTAATTTATTGTGTGAGTGTTAATGTGTGTGTGTCTGTGTGTGTGGTCTAGTGTGACAACCTCTGAACTCAGTGCATTCTTCACACTCCTGGAGACAAAAGGTCCATACATCTGCCTTTTGTTATCTCCTTGCGACCCCCATTGATGCCAGTGGGATTATCTCTTTTGATCTCTCTGAAGTCTAGAGCCTGTTCCCTTCTAGTCCACAGCATTGTTATCTCATTAGCTTGCAGTCATTGTTGGGCAGTTTGTAGACGCGTCGTCTCTATCAGTGGTTAGCAGTACATGCAATTTGAACCAAACAGTCTGCTATCTGCAATATTAGTCTCTTTTCAGAAAAGAACACCAGTATAGCTCTGCTAGTCCACATGCGTAGCAAACCCCTAATCAATTCTCAATCCATGTTTTCCAACAGACTGGGATTGAAAAAGTGATTCTGAATCGTAGAGGCGGAGACCTGCATACACAATGACTTCAATGGGAGTCCTTTTGGACACACCCCCTGAATACACTGTCACCATTTGGGATGAGCGAGGAACTGGATTTGGTAGCTCTTTAACATTTAAAATTTGGCCTCCTTTATAATGTGGTTGTTTTTCTCATTAATGTGATATTTTGTTCAGTTGTTTCTAATCTATGTAATTAATAGTGATGCGTCTCGAATGAGTTCTTGATAACCAATGAAAGTTGATTCATGCTTTGTTTAATACAGTATTGATGGCAGTGTTGTTGTAGACGTTACTGGTATAGTTTTATTATAAGTTGATAATTAAATGGTTCTGAGTTACTGTTTCAATGAGATTGGCAATCTGTCTATTGATTCAATGCAAGTGTGTTCTTTGAATTGATTAATTTAAATGAGAAAACTGCTGTAACAAAAGCTGTATTGAATTGATTAATACTGTAGTGATGGCTTTCTGCATGAGGTATTAATGATGTTATTAATTGTAAGTTTTACATTGTATGTGTGTCTTTTATAGTTTAGTTCTTTCTAATCATTGTTTAAATTATGTGAATGTGTTTTCATAGTTGTTTTAATGTGCTTACTAATTCAGTTGCTTTATTACGCTTTTATATTAAGGTTCTATACAGTATTCTGTAAGTTTTTAATTATTTCATTTACCATTTGGCAGAACCAGCTATGTGTGGTTTTGCACAGCCTAACATGACCCAAAGTCACAGATGGTCGTCTGAGCTAAATTCCAAAAGGCAGGAAATTAGCAGAGATAGTGTGAGATGGGGGAGGGGAACTGAAAGACATGATGGATGCGCCCTGCTAGGCACAATGTGGTATGCAGCCCCCCTTTTCCCCCGCCGAGGGAATGTGCAATGATAGAGTGGAAACCCTTATCAATGGACAGAAGTAAAACAAATGGGAGTGGAGT
>NW_024474616.1:6925-23710 GCF_017654505.1 Polyodon spathula
CCCTGTGAGTTTAACACTTCATGATTGAGAGCTGCCCTTCATGGCAACAGAATCCACAACAACAATGACTTTTATCAGCATCTTCATCTGGGCACTTGTCATCTGCACTCAGGGTAAGATTCATTTATAAAAACATACTTTTGAAATATCTGTTTCTGGGACAATTCTTAATATATAAGTATTAAAAGCAAAACAGGCAAAGTGAATGAAATCAAATGAAAAAGCCTTGAAATGTAATCTGTTTTCATTAATAATTTCAATCACTTGCTGTCATTTTCTATTTTATTATTTATTATTTTCAGAATCCAGTGGACAGTATACTGTGACTCAGAGTCCAGCAGTGAAATCTCTTCTCCCAGGAGACACAGTCGCTCTGAGCTGTAAAGTCAGCAGCACAGTTTACACCTATAATAATTACCACTACCTAGCCTGGTACCAACAGAAACCTGCAGAAGCTCCCAAACTCCTGATCTATTATGCAAGTACCCTTCAGTCTGGGATCCCAACTCGTTTCAGTGGCCGTGGATCTGGGACTGACTTCACTCTGACCATCAGTGGAGTCCAGACTGAAGATGCAGGAGATTACTACTGTCAGAGTACACACTACCCCAGCAGTAGAAATGTGTTCACACAGTGCTACACACCCGTACAAAAACCTCCCTCAGCTGGACTGCACAGCGACTGCACTGCTGCAGCTGGGACCTACTGCAGGTGCTGAGGGTGAAGGCAATGAAATGGACATGGCCTGTGGAGGAGCTCAACTGCACACAAACACACTGAGCTCAATAACAAGGGTTCAAAATAAAAGACAAGATCAATCTGGTAAATATCTTGATTATTCTTGTAATCTAATACATTGCAGAGGCTGAAGGGCTGTCATTGGATTTATATTTACTAATTTAGCTTCAAATGAATGTGAAAATATATTTATTGATTTATCTACAGGAAGGAAAAGATAAAGGTGCACATTGTTCATTATCTGATACTGAAATACAAACTGAAAATAAACTGAATCAGACACTTTACTCCTCTTAAAGGAAATAAATAAATATATACATGCATACAAACATACATACATATCATATTACAAGCCAACATATTTCTATTGTGTTACAAGTTTGAAAACAATCTGTGGTTTAAAACACATATTAACCTATTTAAATATTAATACATTTGTATTTCTTTACATATCTTAAAATATGTAATATATGTAATATATTTCTAATTGAAACTATAAAAGAAATAAATATAGTGAAATAAATATGAATAAAAAGCTATTTGTATAAAGTGTGTCAGTAATGCTACAAACTGTAACCCTCCTGCTGAAAGTTGAAGCATTTCATTCATTTGTATTTGGTGCTCTGATCCTCAGTAAAGTGCTGAGAGTGTGAAAGCATGGAGGAAGCACACAAACACAGCGTTAATTCACACTGTGCAATTTAAACAACTATATTAAGGGTGGGGTTTGTTTCAGTTTGCAGATCATTGTTAGTTAATTCATTGTAAATTTCACTTCATTAAGTGTGTGTTTGTGGTAATGAGCTGGCTGTTTAACAATACCTCTATCTAATCATCTTGACCAATTGATTCAGCACTATCAAGGTTTGTTTGATTTACAAATTGTAACTTATCTGCCAATCATTGATGTTGGGATATCTGATTGCAAACTGGACTTGATGAAGTGCATGTGTGTGATAATGAATTGTGTGCTTAACAAACCTGTGTTTAATCATGTTCGCTAATTGAGGGCTGGGTTTGCTTTGTTTCTTTTAAACTCTGAGGAAGGCTCTTTTGAGTCGAAACACGTTTGTTATTTGAAGTTTTGCTCTGTGTTTTTAAATAAATGTCGAATGTTTGAAATATCATCATGGGGAATGGAGCAGTTTTGTTTTCATGCTATAAAGTGTAACATTGACAGGAACACACACACAGATGTTTAGCTGTGGAAGCTGCTGGGTGTGCAAGGACTCAGCACTATCAGGGTGAAGCTCTGTGTGGAATGCATGCTTTCACAGGCTGATACAACCAATGCATCGCATTGAAAGAGGAAGAAACCATTCTGACTTCATTGTCAAACATACAGGACATTGTCAGTCAACGAGCAAACTGGGGTAACAGAGTGATACAGTGTAAGCAAGGAGCTAGTCGAGTCTTGTGAGGCTTTTGTCTGTTCCTTGTCTGGTAAAGCAGGAGATGATGTTGAATGGGGTTACAGATTGATGTGCAGCACAAAATGATGCATGCAGCTGCCCCACATCCCCTGCCTGCGCTGACTCTGCTGTGTTTTGTGTTCTGTGTTTTCAGATGGGTTGTTGTTTATATTTTTATTTGTTTGTATTGATTGCAATGTTAATAAATCATTTTTCTCAGGTATTTATTGCACCGCTCACTTCAGTGTGCTTCTGGTGCTGAACGTTTACTGCTGTGTATTAATCTGCTGCTAACATTCGATTTCCTTTTATCTGCAATAAAATAAATGATTATTTTTTAATTGGAAGCAGCTATGTTTCTGATCCATCCTTGATTTGCTTTCAGAATAAAATAACCTGGAAGTGTTTTATTTGTCCAGTGTCTTACGCACTAATCTGCGTAGATGAATATGAATGTGCTCCTGTATTTGAATTGTGCATAAACCCTGCCTAGCGGGTGCTACACTTACATACAAGCACTCTATAGAGTCCTAATGCAAAAAGCAAGCTGGGAAAGGGGAGGGGATGTCAGTAAATATCCAGAGTGCTCTGAGGGTTCAACACAAAACACACAGCTGATAGGAAAGAGGAGACACTCTCTGAGCCTCCAGCTCAATACAGAAAATCATGGAATAAAGAGATTCAGTGACAGCTAACACAGGAGCTGCTCTGTGTTCAACTGAATAAAGGGCACTCATTAATTTGACCACAAGAGAGACACACTGCAGATATTAACACTGACCACAAGAGGGAGCCAGAGCACCACTGCTGTCCATAATGTAATAACAGTACAGTAATAAGACAATTGAAATAGGCAGCAGTTATCTCCCCAGTCAGCCCAGTTCTCCCATTGTTAACACAAGGCTCCTCACACCCAGTCATCTAAACACTACAGTGTGGTCTGTGTCTGGAGGAAGGAGCTGCTCACAGTGATGCATGCTGGGAAACACTGAATCTAATAGCTCCACACTTGGGATTCATTTCACCTTGATTCCACCCCTGGCAGTGAGGGATAGAAACAGATCCTCAACTTTACATGAAACTGCTTTTGGCTTCAACTTAATTTTAAACAAAGTAAATCAAACCATCAGACACAATCCTGACACACAACACAGATTGCAAATATTTACACTGACCAAAAGAGAAAACCAGAACAGCCCTCCTTTTTATAATGTAATAACACAGTAATAATTAGGTTATTACAGCAGAGCTGCATAGGCCTGCTGAAGGCTTTTCTTAAGTTAAAGTGAGTACTAATCATGGGATTATGAAATAGAGCTTTTGTTAAACAAAGCAAGGAGCACAGCAGCTAGTGTTGAATAGTTATCCACAACATAGAAATGTTTGGAAATATTTACACTCGTAAATGCAGCATGCTGGAAAATAAAGCTGCCTCTTATAGCGACACCAGAGCCATTTTAAATGTGTGTGTGTGCACGCGCACGCGTGTGCCTGTGTGTGTGTGTGTGTGTGTGCACGCGCGCTCTGTGTGTGTTGGGGGTTTGTCTGGTCAATTATTTAATTAATTTTTTATAGTTCATTTCGTAAGTAAATGAAATATAAAACCAACTGAAATAAATTACTAGATTATACAAAATAAAAACAAGACAGTGTTTCGTTGTTTTTCAAAGGGCTGCATGCAATGTCTGCTCAGAGGAGCAGTCCCAGCACTGGGGAGACACGGGGGTTTTGACCTGCTCTGTTCCAGACCTGGGCCGATTCAGCCCTCTAGCTACTCCTCATTGTTCTGCGGTTTGTAACACGGAGCGCCCAGCTGAGTGTGCAAGCACGAGCTTCTCGGTAGTTGGCCGTGATCGTATAGTGGTTAGTACTTTGCGTTGTGGCTGCAACAACCCTTTTCAAATCCACGTCACGGCAGGTGACATCTTCAGGAAGGTTTAGAATGGCTGTAATGTTAGACTGCAAAGGCTGAGTGCCTGTCCTTGAGAGGCGGTGTCCCACAAATTCGACTTCTTCAAGCCCAAATTTGCATTTGTCTTCGTTCAGTGTCAGATTGAAGTTCCGGAGATGATCCAACACCTGAATAAACAGCTGAGCCATGGAACGCAGCTGCCAGCTCCTCTGTGGATTGGAAGGGGATACCGGTCTGGAATGATTGCTTTATTCACTGCCCGTAGGTCCACGCAAAGACGAATGTTCCCATCTTTCTTACTCGCTATGAACGGATTTGACATCAGCGGTGAAGAGTCTATGGGTTCAGTGATGTCTTCTTTCAGTAGCACTTGAGTAACAAACCCAATCCTTAAGCAACATCCAATAACTAGTATTTTTTGACGGAAATATAAACTACCCTGAACAATATAAGTCTCCAAAGCAGTAGGATTGCGCGACAGAACCAAGAAAAACTGCAGGGCAAGTCAGGATTGCTTAAACAAATAGAACACAGGAAGACAATTAAACCAGAAGGCCACACAAGAGTTCAAATAGCAGATGTTATTGAATATGCGTGGAATATTATACTTGAGACAGATGGATCAAACATTTGGTGTACATGAGTTTTAAACAGACAGCATTTGAACACTTCAAAATGTTTACCACAGTCCATCAGGCAGTCCTTATAGAAAGAAAAAAAATGTCCATGAAACAACCACAACCCCCAATACTTTAAAAGTCCCAAAATGTTATATCCAATCCGTATTGAGAATGCAGTTGAACCAGAAAAGTTTGAACACAAAACAAAAATGAAACTTCTGTGCTGGGTGCTCGTTAATCCCCAATAAATAAACAAAAATGATACTAATCCAGAACAGTCAGAACAACCCAGATAATCCAGCAGCAAAAAATAAGATTCCTCCCCATGAGGGGATCTCACCCAGTTCTTCCTTGGTCCTGTAGAGCTTGGAGTTTCCAACCAGGTAAGAAGACAAAAAGTGATGATGATAACTGGATTAGTCACTGTTGTTGTTCTTAGGATCCATATAAACAATTTGAATGATGTGGATAGTTTCAGTTTGGCAGGAGATTAGATAACTGGTTACTTTTAAAATGGAAAAAAGGCAGATTAGACACTGTTTCTAACAACCAAAAGATTATTGCTTCCTGATTTCTCCTTTACAGACCAGCAAACTCCCTCTTCAAACACTCTGCATCCACAAAAACCACACCCGAAAAAGAATCACCCCAGCAAAAAAGAATCAACCTCCTCACCAGGCAGTAATAGGCCTATTTAAAGAGCCACCAATTAAGATACTCAGAATTAATGATAAGTCAAGCCCAATAAGACCTTTGCCAAGGCAATTAACAAAACACCTGAATCTAATTAGAATTTCCCTGTGGAAATTAAGGAAAAGATCTTCAGTTAAAACAAGAGAGAAAGTCCAGTGCAGAGATAAACCCCTTACCAAAATTTAACAGTAAATTGAAATAGCTTCACCTAATTTTACCTTATGGAGTCTGAAAGGCCCACTTTAAAAATGAGAACAAAATTACTTATTTAGCAATTGAACAGAGAATTAAATTAACCTGGCCAGGTATTCTGATACTCAATTAAGAACAGCAGGCAGCAAATTACTTACGCTGCATTCATGGAGCTGGTGCTACAAGGAGAACTGGCATATTCATTGCTTCCTTCAAAAAATGATTTCTTTGTAAATGGGGCGAGCGTCTTTAGTGGAAGTGCCACTCAGAAGCCCTGGTTTAAATTTATTTGCTATAGGCTGGAAACAAAGGACTGATAGGAAGCAGATTAACTACATTGACAGAGGCGATGTCCATAGGGCACATTCTAACCAGAATACTTTCCTACCATCACATCATTAGAGTTTATTATCCACTTACAATTGTTACAAAATGCATTCTTTTTTACATACAATTACTCATTTATACAGGTTTGGTTTTTTACTGGAGCAATCTAGGTAAGTACCTGCTTGCTCAGGGGGTGCTGCAGTGCCCCCCCCCACCTGGAATTGAACCCACACAAGAGCCTCCTGCAAGAGTCTAGAGCCCCACCTAACCACGACTCCACATTGTTACAGAAACAATAACTCCTGGCTAACAAACTGGCAAATATGCAAACATTAGCAGTCCTAACCAGGGATAAGCACTCTGCATTGGACTAGGAGATGAAAGAAATATTCTCTAACCATTTTCAAACAGGGATTTATTTTAAAACTATTAAACTGCAATAATAAAAGAAACGACTGAAGAAAGAGCTTTAGTCCCTGCAGCACTCTCACAATCCTCAGTGAGAGAAAGAGACAGGGAGTGTGGAGAAAGAGAGAGGGGATCTGTATTTACAATTGAGGGAGAGGAGGATTAGGGAAGATTAAGACAAGTAATCTAATGAGAGATATATTTAGAGGGAGAGGAGGAGGATTAGGGAAGATTAAGACAAGTAATCTAATGTACACCCAGCTGAAAAAGGACGAGAGGAGGAATGATACAGATTGCAAAACTCAAGACTTCCTACCGAGCTGCAGCACTGAGAGAGCAGAAAGAAGCAGAGGAGCTGAGGGATTGGAATAATGTACAATATAGAGAGGGCCGAAGACAAGATCCTGGATATACAGCAACCTAATCCAGTCTCAAAACCAGAGGGGCTTTTATTATCAGGATAAACTTCCACAGATCTGGAGAGAATCTTCAAACAAGATCTCTATCGCAGCTGCAGAGTTTACACACAGTTTATATAACAACTTCCACTCTTCACCCCTCTCTCTATTTCAGCCTGTGGAAGGGTGGTGGGTAATTCACTGACACAGGAGACAGACAGGTGGTCTTGACAACACCACACAGGTGCCCAGTTTTATTTCAGGGGTGCTTTTTGTTTCTTTAGCCCGCAGAGGGCGCTGTTGGTCCGTGGTCTGCTTACCAACTATGGTAAACAGAACCACGGGAACACCAAGCGATGGTAAACAGTCCAGGCACACTCGCAGGTGCTGCAAAACAATAATTCAAAAATAGAAGGCACAAAGAAACAGGGAAAATAAAACAGTAACAAAACTACAAAGAAAATGTGCTGCACTTGACAGCGATATCCCGGTCGCCGCTACCCGTGTGACCCGGATCACCGTCCTACACTGCCGGCTAACTAGCCTGCTCGGATACAATATTCCGGGGTCTGCCCAAGGGGTTCCCCGCCCTCACTGTCTCGCTGTGAAATACTGAGTGTTGTTTTTCTCCCGACTGGTTCTCGGTCCTGGACCAGCGCTTCCGCACTCTTGGCGCGTCTAAAAGGGCAGACCTGAGGAAACAGCAGAGCATTATCTTATAGGGCTAACAATCTCCCCAAGACCCGCCTCTCAGCCATTCAGAGAGGGGGAAAGTCCACACACCCACTTTCCCACCTCCCTGTGTCACTGCCATGACTCACAGGCGGTTGTTGGACGACTGCTGCCCTCCTCCTGCAGCACTGTGAACACGCCAGCAGAGTCAGCACAGATCTCCCCCTGCTACACAGCCCTTCCAACATTACTGATCACTTTAACAAGCTTTTCAGTGCCAGTCAATCCTGTCCGACACGTTCTACTCACACACAGCACAAGCTATATACAGTGCCTTGGAAAAGTATTCAGACCCCCGACCAAATTACAAATGGTACATTGAAATTTCGTTCTGTTCGATATTTTATTTTTAAACACTGAAACTCAGAATCAATTATTGTAAGGTGTCATTGGTTTTATATTGGGAAATATTTTGAAGAAAAATAAAAAAAACTGAAATATCTTGCTTGCATAAGTATTCAACCCCTGTGCTGTGGAAGCTCCCAGTTTGCACTGATGAAAGAAATTGCCCTAACGAGGACACAATTACCTTACCATTGGCCTCCACCTGTGAACCATTAAAGTTGCTGTCACATTTTCTGGATAAAAACCCCCACAAGGATCATGGTAAGGCTGTGAATCTGGGAAAATGAAGACCAAAGAGCATTACAGAAGTTAGAAGTAATACAAATGCATAGATTAGGGAAAGGGTACAAAATAATATCCAAGTGTTTGGATATCCCAGTGAGCACAGTTGGATCAATAATCAGGAAGTGGAAGCTGCATCACACCACCCAGGCACTGCCAAGAAAAGGCCGTCCCTCAAAACTCAGCGCTCAAACAAGAAGGAGACTTGTGAGAGAAGCCACAGAGAGGCCAACAATCACTTTGAAGGAGCTACAGAGTTCAGTGGCTGGGAGTGGAGTAATGGTGCACCAGTCAACCATATCAAGAGCTCTGCATAACACTGGCCTGTATGGGAGGGTGGCAAGAAAGAAGCCGTTACTCAAAAAGTACCATCTGAAAGCACGTCTGGAGTTTGCCAGAAAGCATGAGAGTGACCCAGCTGCGATGTGGGAAAAGGTTTTGTGGTCAGATGAGACCAAGATAGAGCTTTTTGGCCAAAACTCAAAGCGCTATGTGTGGCGCAAACCTAACACTGCCCATGCCTCAAGACACACCATCCCTACAGTGAAGTATGGTGGTGGCAGCATCATGCTGTGGGGATGCTTCTCATCAGCAGGGACTGGGCATCTTGTTACAATTGAAGGAAGAATGGATGGAGCAAAATACAGGAAAATACTGCAAGAGAATCTGCTTCAGTCCGCTAAAAAACTGAAGCTTGGGAGGAAATTCACCTTTCAGCAGGACAATGATCCCAAGCACAAGGCCAAAGCAACATTGGAGTGGCTCAAGAACAAAAAGGTGAATGTCCTACAGTGGCCCAGTCAAAGTCCTGATCTCAATCCCATTGAGAATCTGTGGCACTATTTGAAAATTGCGGTCCACAAGCGTCGTCCAACCAACCTGAACAACCTGGAGCAAATCTGCCAAGAAGAATGGGCCAAAATCACTCCGACACTGTGTGCAAAGCTGGTACATACTTACCCCAAAAGACTTAAAGCTGTTAGTGCAGCGAAAGGTGGCTCTACCAAATATTAATGTGTGGGGGTTGAATACTTATGCAAGCAAGATATTTCAGTTTTTAATTTTTCTTAAAAATATTTCCCAACATAAAACCAATGTCACCTTACAATAATTGATTTTGAGTTTAAATGTTTTAAAATAAAATATCGAACAGAACGGAATTTCAATGTACCATTTGTAATTCAGTAATATTAGAGAATTGGTCAGGGGTCTGAATACTTTTGCAAGGCACTGTATGTTAAGAAATGCCAAACACCAAAGTAAGTACAAAATAAGTTAGTGAACTCATTAGCTTTTATAATGGACAATTTTAACCTTACAGTATAAATGAGTAACTGTATGTAAAAAATAATGTGATAAGGGCATCTACTAAGAAATAATATAAGGAACTTGAAATCTCCCAACTTTTTATAAGCTCAAATTTAAAAAGCTTAATTAAGCAAATGATTAGTTCAATTAAGAGTTGAATTGTAATTGAGAGCAGAGCAGCAGACACAGGGGGGCAGGGTGGGTTATGCAGGGGAACTCTCTCTGGTCCTTGAGGGCTGAATGATATTCAGCTTGTTTTTTTCAGATTTCTTATTTAACAAATCAACCTGCTTAGCTGATCAAAATGAAACTCTTCTGTGTCTTTAGAAATGGATCATTTCAGTTGTTCATAGAATATGTTACATTAAAGTGATCATTGTCAGTTTTGCTGCTGGATAAGGCTAACAAAATGCAGTTTGTTCGGATTAAACCCAATCGGACCGCACTGAGATGTAGGGGTAGGTGACCCCGGTCCGGAGAGCCACAGTCCTGCAGGGTGCAGGGGTAGGTGACCCCGGTCCGGAGAGCCACAGTCCTGCAGGGTGCAGGGGTAGGTGACCCCGGTCCTGGAGAGCCACAGTCCTGCAGGGTGCAGGGGTAGGTAACCCCGGTCCTGGAGAGCCACAGTCCTGCAGGGTGCAGGGGTAGGTAACCCCGGTCCTGGAGAGCCACAGTCCTGCAGGGTGCAGGGGTAGGTAACCCCGGTCCTGGAGAGCCACAGTCCTGCAGGGTGCAGGGGTAGGTGACCCCGGTCCCGGAGAGCCACAGTCCTGCAGGGTGCAGGGGTAGGTGACCCCGGTCCTGGAGAGCCGCAGTCCTGCAGGGTGCAGGGGTAGGTGACCCCTGTCCTGGAGAGCCGCAGTCCTGCAGGGTGCTGCAGGTTACAGGGGTAGGTGACCCCGGTCCTGGAGAGCCACAGTCCTGCAGGGTGCAGGGGTAGGTAACCCCGGTCCTGGAGAGCCACAGTCCTGCAGGGTGCAGGGGTAGGTAACCCCGGTCCTGGAGAGCCACAGTCCTGCAGGGTGCAGGGGTAGGTAACCCCGGTCCTGGAGAGCCACAGTCCTGCAGGGTGCAGGGGTAGGTGACCCCGGTCCTGGAGAGCCACAGTCCTGCAGGGTGCAGGGGTAGGTGACCCCGGTCCTGGAGAGCCACAGTCCTGCAGGGTGCTGGGGTAGGTGACCCCGGTCCTGGAGAGCCACAGTCCTGCAGGTTGTTGTTTTGTAAGTATTGTTATTTTATTTCTTAACAGATTCCCCTCCCTGTTATTATATATCCACTTATAATTGTTATAAGATGATATTACATTATTTATTTTTTTACATACAATTACCCATTTATACAGTTGGGTTTTTACTGGAGCAATCTAGGAGGAGAAGTTCCTTCTTTTTCAAGGGTACAGCAGCAGTGTGTCCTCCAACCTGGGACTGAACCCCCAACCCTCCGGTCAAGAGTCCCGAGCCCCCCTAACCACTCCCTCACCCTGCTGCAGAGTTCATTCTAGTTTTAGGCAATAAGCACAGTTAAAGGTCATATGTTTGAACATATGTCATATGTTTAAAACAGTCATATACTGTAGTGAAGTATATGAATGCCCGTCAATTTCTGCCCACGCTGTCTGCACCAGAGGTGCATCTGACATTGCTTGATCTTTTATTTTTGTTATTTTTAAGCACTTCAGGTATTTTTTAATACAAGGTGTTTTGTTCCTTGGTGGCTTACATAGCTGGTTTCCATCTTGGATCAATGGAGGAGGCTCTGAGCCCATATGGTTGCTTCTTACCAACTTACTGGGAACAGCTGAGGCTGTTAATTATATAATGACCTGTCCTGTTTGAGCTGTGGAAATCAACACTGAGTCAGGGGCCAGGTGGTTGGAGTGAGCTGTGTGTTTGTCTGGCTCGTTGGGCTAGTTTCACACACCCTGATTGACACTAAGCTCTGATGACCTCGCCTACTGTATGTTAACAATAGGTCACGTTACATGTGTGTTTGACATTTTGTAAGGAAAAGGGGTGGGGGTGGGATCATTCTCAAAACACTGAGTTCTGTTTTCAGTAAACTAACTGAGAATATCTGCTGACAGCTATCTTTGTAGAGAATAACTTAACCAAATCCACGCTGATGCAGACGCATTGACAACCTGAGCCCTTCTATAACTGTGCATTGGTTTTGAACAGGAGTCAATCTAGAAATAATAGAGCAGCACCCCATGTGAATCACCATGTCTGCATTGCAATCAATATGATAATGAAACAGAACAAACGCCTGCATGAGCCTGACATCTACATGAGTTACACAAGCATGTTCTGCATTATTGTACAGAAAGCACATTGTGCATCATTTAGACATTGCAAGATTGGAGCAGATCTTTGCAAAGATATTTTTTAAAGCTGTATTTACCATCATTATTTTGTAATATTTTTAAATCAAATGGAAAAATTAAATGTTCATACCTGAACAAATGACACCAACATCCTTCTGACAAGTTGTCAATCTTCTATAGAGCAGCTGATCAGAGATTGTTCTTTTCCTGAACAATGATGACCTTTTAGCCAGTAGGGGCCAGTCCTGTTCCCAAAGTGTGCTCCAACTGGAGCAGCCACAGCGTAGCCACATCCCAGCTCTCTGCACACAACCCGAGCATGGTTCCAGTAATCCCCACACACCGCCTCCCACTGATCCTTCTAATAGAACTCAACTCTCCCAGAGCAGCTGACTGGCCATTGCCCAGTCTGATATTTACAATATCTGTCATTGAATACAAGAGAAATGTACACTTGTCAGATTTAAAATACAAATTCATACTTGGTCTGAGATTAATTACCCTTATTGTTTCACTATGATGAGTGTTTCATACAATCAAGGAATCAAATCCTTAGTATTTTCTTTTTTAACTTAAAGGTTAGCATTTTGGATTTGGATTTGGTCATATTAACCAATTTGAAGGCTTCATGTTTTATGAATAGGGTGAACTAATTTCACATTTGACACGGCCACTATTTTATTCTAAAGACAGCGCAGAACAGAAAGGAGTTTGATTCTTTCATGAGAGGCGAGCCTCACTTACTTACGCCACCCGGCGTCTTGATCAGAAACAATCTAGCATGGAGCCTGAGGTTTTGAATGCAGTAGAAACTCTGTTAAACAATTGAGTTTCTTTAAAACGTACTTATTTATTAACAGCAAGACAAAATAACTACAGAAGGATGTTTTTCACCTCCATTGTAGAAACTCTACCGCTCTACAGCAGTATCACACTGTCAGCGCATGCACTGGAACACGATTCTTTTCTTTTTACTTTATTACTGAAATTGTTTCTCACTGGTCTGCATCATGATCTGCTCCTGGTGTCTTTTTCCTTCTCAATATATATTTTACAAAATATGAAAGCAAGACACTCATTTCCCAGCTCTTGTTTGTAAACATAACATCACACAGCTGGCAGGGTGCGGATTTGATGACATCACTCAAAAGGGTAGAACTGCAAAACTGCTACAGAACTACAAACATGGAGCCACATTTTATTTCAGGCACTGTCTGTATACAAAACAAGATTCCAGTTTGATTATTGATTATAGGACACCCAAGGTAAGTTTCAAGGTAAGAGTTAGGGGAGTGCAATGGTGCGAGAATGTTTTGTTTGTTAACTTTGTTGTGAAAGCGAATGCACAGCCTACTGTTGTGCCAAGTCTTTTATTTTGGCCCTTGTGCCACAGTGTGTTTGTTCCTGTGTTTTGTGCGCAGTGTGTTTGTTCCTGTGTTTTGTGCGCAGTGTGTTTGTTCCTGTGTTTTGTGCGCAGTGTGTTTGTTCCTGTGTTTTGTGCGCAGTGTGTTTGTTCCTGTGTTTTGTGTTTTAATGAAATGTGTGCAGCAGTGTTTCACTGCAGTGTCTGTCTCTGAGTCTTTAATTCCTGCTGGTCACATCTTGGGCCGTGACGCTACCATGTCACACAAGTGTATGTGATTTTTTTGTGGGATTTTCATCTGACATTTTGGGCTTAAAATACTTTCTTTGAAGTGGATTTCTGCCAATGTGTGATCGTGACATCACCAAACTACCTTCTGAATACCCAGAATGCCTCAGGATTCTAACATCATAGTCCTGTAAATAGAACCATTACACACCCTTCAGATCCAGGACACTAACCCTAAATGTGTGAATACAGAGCACTTCACCCAGATCTCTTTAACATGCTGTACATCTGCATCGATACCAAGCTACTCAACCCGGGAGGCAAAGGCATGGCCAAAGTCTTTCAGTATGTCACTGTTTTCATTTCAGTGTCTTAACTTTACACTCGTAGTCGACCGAGGGCGAAGTCCCAGCAGGGACTCAGAGCTAATGTCGAACAAACCGTGAACCCGGCACTACGATGGTACCAGGTGTAACACGGACACTAAAACGACCTTGGCAAAGGTCGACTGTAAAACCCGCATTTGGTGAAAGAAACGTTCACACTAAAAGACGGTTCACGCTACACCACTATTCGGTAGTGGTTTGATGGACGACTTATGGGTTATGGAGAGTCCGAAGATTGTAGTATCAGGACATTTAACTTTGGTAATGTGTGTGAAGTATAGGACTGTGTCTTGGATGTACAACACTTTGTCTCTGTATGAGGGGTCTAGAGACATGTATCGACAGGTGACGAGCGTAGGTTCGGATGCTTTGCGTGGGCCGACGTTCCGTAGACGGTGTTTGCAGAAAAGTCATCCGTGAAAAAGTAAAGAATGGACAACCTGAACAAATGACCCCAGCATCCTCACTGTGATTACAGCTTGTTGTTTGCACAGGGCTTATCCTGCAATGTGCCTGTGATTTTGCTGGAACGCATCCCATAATAGGTTTCCAGACAGAACCAGTCCCCTCTCCAAAGAGTGAAGCCTGTGGAGCAGATGCAGCATAGCCACAACCCAGATCCCTGCACACAAGCTGGGCAATACCAATGCTCACATCACACAGTGTGCCCCATTGGTCTTTGTGATAAATCTCAAGCCTGCCAGAGCAGCTGTGACTCCCACTGACCAGTCTGATATCCCAGCTGCCTTCTGAAAAACAGAACGCATTAGCACAATCTTCAACTGCAGCCCAGTCATGCTCCACTGAAACCGTATGCTGAGAATCAAAATGCTGATATAGCTCGAGTACGGCAAGAGAGGGCAAAGTAAAAAAAAAACAAGAGAGTCTAGATTTATTCAGGCATCCGAGGGGAAGAATGAATTTAAACAGAATACACTAAAAAGGTTTGAAACAGAGTAAATGTATAACAGCTATGGTTTGCTTTTATTTGACTAGCAGTGAACTCGGGTCAAGCATTCCAAATCCTAAATTAAATCACTCTGAATGTTTCCTTGTACACCACACTTCAAAACAAATTACGCTTAAATATCCCAACCCATTTCCCACACATATCCTGCAGTGTTATATGCACAATACAGACAACAAACCAACACACATTGTGCTAAACAGATCATATCTGCTCAAGCACTGTCAGTAATGGTGTATCATCCTGTGAAGCATCGCACTGTATCACACAACGTAAAGGACACACTGTTAACAAAACCATTCCTGCGCATCGTAATGCGATCGCTGCTCTCGGGCTGCAGCAAACACACAGCCGCCCTGCCTGAGACGCCGCGGCTGCGTTTTGTTCACAGGGTGTGGGAGGATTGTACGGGTGTTATAGTATCCAGTACAGGACAGGGACTGGTTTGGGGATTTTACAATCCCGCTGAAAGGGAAGGGGTGTGTCGGCGGGACCTCGGTTTACAATCCCGCTGAAAGCGAAGGGGTGTGTCGGCGGGACCTCGGTTTAAAATCCCGCTGAAAGGGAAGGGGTGTGTCGGCGGGACCTCGGTTTAAAATCCCGCTGAAAGGGAAGGGGTGTGTCGGCGGGACCTCGGTTTAAAATCCCGCTGAAAGTGAAGGGGTGTGTCGGCGGGACCTGTAAGGATATATTAAAGCAGTAGTTTGATCTTCCGTAGACTATAATGTTATGTATATAACTCAGGGCAGTTCTCTTTTCATTCGCTACAGCTTGGTGTGCGTGTCGCTCATTACCTGGTAGCAGAGGTGGGGCAAAAAGCAGCAGGGATGTGATTAAACCCCCGGCGGCTTTAGAAATGCCAGGGACCGTGCACAGTAACTGGAGGATATTCAAGCAAGCGTTTCTGCTGTACCTGAAAGCAATCGGAGCAAACAACAGCAGCGCTGAGCAGAAAGTTGCTTTATTGCGAACTATAGACGCGCTCAAGAAGCGAGCGCTCTGCAGCGAACAAGAGCGGGAATGAAAACAGCTGCAGCCGCGGCGGCGGCGGGAGGCATCCCGGTAAACCGAGTCCTGCACACGGGAACATCTGCTCAGGATAATGGAAAGAAACACTTTGCTCAAGTGTGCTTCTCGACAGGCAATTTCAAAAAGTGCACACGAAGGAAGGGGCCACAGTGTCGCAGGACACAGACGTGATGTTCATAGGAGCAGCTGACAGACACACAGTAAATAACAAAACGATGCAAAAAACGGCAAACAACACAGCTGTTGATAAATGGATAGTTCCTTTACACGTGAACGGGACAGTACTTTATATGAAACAGGCGCTAAAGCTAACTTGATTACAGTTACAGACTTAAATGAACTGGACAATAAGCCTCAGATAATAAAGAAACAAGTGGGGCTGAAAGCTTAGAATGGGAAATGATTGAAACACCAGTATGCAGACTGCAACATAAAAACCCAACCCGAGCATTGCTCTTTGCAGTAGTACCTCAGGGAAAGAATCATTGCTGGGAGATCAAGCTTGTGAAACAATGGGATTGGTGAAACGTGTTTTTACAGTGACACAGAAGCAAGAAATGAAGATCACCAAAAAGCAAACGGGAGAAGGACCACAGACACTTCTGCTCCCAGAAACCTATCCTGGCGTTTTTGAGGGAATCGGAGCACTGCCCTTCACTTCCAGTATTAAACTGAAAGACACAACTCTGAGACCAGAAATCCTGCAGAGATTGCACCAGGGGCACCTGGGCATTGAAAAAACAAAGAGACTAGCCAGGGAAACAGTCTAGTGGCCAAACATAAACAGACATAGCTGACATGATTCACAACCGTGCAGCATGCACCAAGTATCAGCATGAGCAGCGGAAGAGACCTTTACTGACAGATGAAATGCCACAGCATCCCTGGGAGAAGGTCGGAACTAATATGTTTCATTTCAATGGGAAGGAATATCTACTACTTATTGACTATTATTCTAATTTTCCAGCAATTACAGTCCTCACTAACACATGCGATTATCATGCACATGAAGTCCTTTGCCAGGCATGGTATTCATAAAACAGTAGAGTCTGACAATGGACCTCTCTCTCTCTCTCTCTCTCTCTCTCCCTCCTCTCTCTCCCCTCTCTCTCCTCTCTCTCT
>NW_024474617.1:10000-11134 GCF_017654505.1 Polyodon spathula
ATTGACTATAGCAGCTAGACTGGAGCACAGTGTTTGATTGACTATAGCAGCTAGACTGGAGCACAGTGTTTGATTGACTATAGCAGCTAGACTGGAGCACAGTGTTTGATTGACTATAGCAGCTAGACTGGAGCACAGTGTTTGATTGACTATAGCAGCTAGACTGGAGCACAGTGTTTGATTGACTATAGCAGCTAGACTGGAGCACAGTGTTTGATTGACTATAGCAGCTAGACTGGAGCACAGTGTTTGATTGACTATAGCAGCTAGACTGGAGCACAGTGTTTGATTGACTATAGCAGCTAGACTGGAGCACAGTGTTTGATTGACTATAGCAGCTAGACTGGAGCACAGTGTTTGATTGACTATAGCAGCTAGACTGGAGCACAGTGTTTGATTGACTATAGCAGCTAGACTGGAGCACAGTGTTTGATTGACTATAGCAGCTAGACTGGAGCACAGTGTTTGATTGACTATAGCAGCTAGACTGGAGCACAGTGTTTGATTGACTATAGCAGCTAGACTGGAGCACAGTGTTTGATTGACTATAGCAGCTAGACTGGAGCACAGTGTTTGATTGACTATAGCAGCTAGACTGGAGCACAGTGTTTGATTGACTATAGCAGCTAGACTGGAGCACAGTGTTTGATTGACTATAGCAGCTAGACTGGAGCACAGTGTTTGATTGACTATAGCAGCTAGACTGGAGCACAGTGTTTGATTGACTATAGCAGCTAGACTGGAGCACAGTGTTTGATTGACTATAGCAGCTAGACTGGAGCACAGTGTTTGATTGACTATAGCAGCTAGACTGGAGCACAGTGTTTGATTGACTATAGCAGCTAGACTGGAGCACAGTGTTTGATTGCTGACTATAGCAGCTAGACTGGAGCACAGTGTTTGATTGACTATAGCAGCTAGACTGGAGCACAGTGTTTGATTGCTGACTATAGCAGCTAGACTGGAGCACAGTGTTTGATTGACTATAGCAGCTAGACTGGAGCACAGTGTTTGATTGACTATAGCAGCTAGACTGGAGCACAGTGTTTGATTGACTATAGCAGCTAGACTGGAGCACAGTGTTTGATTGACTATAGCAGCTAGACTGGAGCACAGTGTTTGATTGCTGACTAT
>NW_024474618.1:0-5000 GCF_017654505.1 Polyodon spathula
TGAGACCAAGCTCTCTAATCAAGTCGTTGAGGTCTTTTTGGTTGGGGTAGTATGGGTTTCTCTCCTCAGCTCCACCTCTGAAATTGTCATCTGGATCTACAACGTCTTCCTCGCTCTCTGACTTGCTGCTCTCTTCTAAAGACGGCTGCTCTCTCTCCGGAGGAGTGGGTACGGGGAGCTCATGGCAGTGTGGCACCGGGGCGATGGATGAAGGAAGGTCCGGATACGTGATAGCAGGTGCATTCTTGCCAGTCCGATGTTTGGAAGGGTCCACCATGCAGAAGTAGCAGTTGCTTGAGTGGTCAGTGGGTTCCTGCCAAATTCTTGGGATAGCGAACTTCATGGCTCTCTTTTCCCCTCTGTACCATCCTACAAAAATACATTTATTTCACCCATGACTAATGTGTAAGAGATTCTCGCAATATTTTTCATATATGATATATTTTTTCAATAACATTGAAAATTGTAAAACATTTTAAAATTAAAAACTTTTACAATTTTAAAAATTTTAACAAAATTTATAACATAAAATTCCGAGCAACAATTGTCCATCTTACCTTCCAGAGTTTTTTTGCAGTGCTCGCAGGTGAAATGAGGTGCCCAGGGTTTGTCTTGATCCCCGACAGGCATGCCGAAATATGCCTTGTAGGCCTCACACATCTTAGCAGATGCTTCCACGGAGTACTTTTTCGCTCTTGTCTTGATAAATTGGCCGCAGACATAGCAAAATGCGTCTGCCGGATGCTTGCAGCCTCTTGATGCCATCTCAGAAAAATGCAAATATGTATCCACTTAGGCAGCTGGAACTAAACTGAACTGGTGGGCTTAAGGTCCCTGTATTTATACTACTATTTATGTTACTGGAAAGTTCTAGAAAGTTCTAGAAGTTACTCCAAGTTTACTCAGCACTGAATCTGTCTGGAATGTTATGGAAAATAGGTAAATTTCAAAATATCACTGTCCTGGTCACAAAAGCAAAGTTTGTGGGGAATAATAGCCATTTTCTATACTTTTGAGGCATAAGCAATTAGGAAATAACACTTACTACCCAGGAACCAAAATAAAATAAATTTGTTACACGGTGTTATCACACAGCTAACACTTTGATGTTGCATTTTTTTAATTCTTATGTCTGTCGTTGCGATGTTGTGCTGCTAGTTTAAGTGCTTCTTGTCCTCTGATTGTAGGCTACTTTGTTAAATGTTAAGTGAAAACAAACCTGCACTCGTGGCACGCCCTTATTAATGCACGTTATGGCAGCACACAGACCCAGTACACGCACATGAGGAAACACGTCCGCTTTCTCAGTCAGTGCAAACAGTACATTGGGAAGCAGAAATCAAGAGATGATTATTGTGAAGAGTCTGAATCGGATTCATTTCAAGATGTCATATACACAGTTTATGACGCACGCAGGGGTCCCTTGGGGGTGGGGCCCTAGGCTGCCGCCTTGCATGCCTTGCCCTAAGGCCGGCCCTGGTGATTGCAGTGACGGCGGTTTCTTACAGATGGACTGACCCGAGTTTCTAATATAAAACAGTTCCCTGTAGCGTCATTGAACAGATAAAGACAAAATATATACAACTGGAAGTTTATAAATATTCATTCAGATGATATTGTTATTCTAGAAACACAGGGTTTTGGATGTTTTTCATATTTGAATATTACATTCCCCCCATGACTTCTTTTGGATCAGTCCATCTGCATTCCTATTAGCGCTTGCCATTCCACTCACTGACCACAAGAGGTCGCTCTAATATATACAGTATATGCATCATTAAAATGGATACGCTGGTGAAACTGCAACCCTGCTACACTTACAGTTATTGAAGATAAAATAAAAACACAAGCGACCTGTAAAGATAACTGAGAAAAGCCCTTGTAAGAGTGTCCATTGCTTCACATGTTTCAATAGATTCTTGTCTATCTCTACAGGACACCATAGACAGAGCTATACCATCTAACAGCATTTACTGGATTGGACTGCGTAGAAAAGATCCTCACTGGCTTTGGGTTGATGGCACTCAGCTTGATGAGAAGTGAGTCTCCTCTTTGTGTTTTTATTACTTCACAGGAAACTGAATGAACTACATGACTGGAATTTCTCAGATGAAAAACATCACCTGCTTATTGTATTGCAACAAACCGCTGGTGCTGATGCTGCTTTCATTGTTTCTGGCAGGATTTCAGTTTCCGGACAACACCAACAGGATTATTGTGCTGTGTATCTGTATATGGAAGTCATGTATACGCACAGTCGTGTAACAGAGATTATCCCTGGATCTGTGAGCAGGATGCTGTGCGCTTCTGAGTGAATCCACAGACTCTTCACTTGAGGAACAGAGAAGATCTCATTGCAGAGCCTGAGTATGAATGTTATGAATCCACTGAGCAACTCGCTGCACTTCTACAGCTCCATTGAAGAGGAAACACAGAAAATTAGCAGCAGGGTTTAGAACAGGGTTTCCTTTTTAAAGAGCAAATCAAGACCTAACCGCTGTGTAAATGGTGTTAGTTTTTTAGATTTCAGAATATGTACATTTCTTTACACTATATTTGAGTGTTTAAATTAATTGCTGTGACAATTAAAAACATACAATCAGGATGAAGTTTGCTTTCCATGCAATGTGAATTCACCCCGTACCCTGTTCACAGTTTAGTTATTGTCTTGCTCTGTTGATTTATATTTGATGTTATTTCTAGCAGTGTACGGATGAGAAACCATTTCATTTTATATATTGACCAGACAAGTGCTGTCCTATTACTAGTTAGTTTACCAGTACTAGTGTTACTAGTTTAGTAATGCTACAGCTTTTCCAGTTTGCTTTGCATCGAATGCTGATTCTGTTTTTAAATGTTAAGCATGTTAATGGCTTATTTTTGTAATGCTCATCTCAGATCTTCCTGTAGTAAAATACCTTGTGGAGAGCTGCTGTGCTGTGGTTTGTGACACACTCACAAGTGCTGCTGGAAAGCTTCACCAACATGCAAAGAAAACACATTTTCAATATATTACTAAAAAACAAAATGATTAATATATGAAGTTAAAGATGAATATTTCAAATACATATAAACATCTGTTTCGTATGTGTAAAATGTGAGTACAATGTATTGTGATGAACTGGCTTACTTTTGTTCCAAACAGTTTTCAAAACAAAAAGACTAGCTCCTTCCCGGAGCGCTGTGTAAACTTTATTACTGTATCAACTAACTGCACCGGACAGGTAAGCCGTTTACCGGTGAAACAAACCCCCTTTTTAACAGTAATCACAGCAGCAATATAAACACAGCTGTGTTACACACCACTGGCCTCCTCCACTGTCTCTCCCCTCTGTACCGCTTCGATTGCTGGCATTTAAAAGACCCGCCTATCATTGTCAGCTGTTTCACATTTGCCAAAATGAATCAATTACATCATTATCATACCTTTACCAACATGGCTCGCTGGCCTCAATGAGCTTCAGCAAGATGGTGTGTTCACTCCAAACCCCAGGGTCCCAAAGCCTCTAAATTCCAGTGTGGAAGCTACACTCCATCACAATATGTATTGGAAAGCTGTGTGTTTCAAATATATGAACTATATAAAACCATCTACAGTAAGACAAACTGTAATAGAAATAAATTTTTTTTGCGTGTGTGCTGGGCTTGTTTCCTGGTCACTAGTGCTGCTCTGTAGCCTGTTTGGAGAATGCGATTGGTACTGGATAGTACTATAGTGAGTCTGAACCTGGAATCAAGATACAAACTACAGGACTGTCCGCACAATGAAGCAGACTGCTGGGAATACAGCTGTGGATGCAGGTTTAATGACAGCATGTCAAGCAGTCTGTTACCAGCCTTCCAAATCCTGGAAAACAAGAGCATTGAATGAATAAGGAATGGCATCTTGAAGCGTTCCACAAACACCCTGTTGTGTTTCGAGCCAAGCTGGTTACTTACTGTTACTGTCTCTGGTGCTGGACTTCTCCTCACAATGTCTTTATCAATAGAATCCCCAGTGCTTTGAGATCTGTTCTTCTTCTTGACGTGTGAAAAGACATTTCCTGTAGCCTCTGTCCAGTCCTGTAGAGTCATCACCATTAAAATAGTGGTCAGAACTTCCTGTCTAGCTTATTGCTCTACTGCACAAGCTATGGAGACAGACAGTATTTACACTGGGCTGCAGAAACCTTCTGAGGATGTCTACTCAACAGTAAACCAGCCCCAGGGCAGGAGAGCAGGAGAACAACATGGGGGTGAGTAGTTCAGGTGACAGCTGACAAGACTGGACTGAAAACCACAGAGTTATTGTTGTACCCCATATCCATTATATTGGCTAGCATGAAAAGTAAATTGTGTGTGTAAAGTTTCTCTAAAACTGAGTTATTGTAGCGTGCAGAAGCTGTGCATTATTCTGGCACACAACAGTAATTTCTTGTATTACAATATAGGGGGTGAGATTCGGCTCGGGTTGGACCCGATCGTTTCACACTAGATATTTCTATCCCAGGGTAAACACAGTAGTGGAAGTAACAGTTATTGAGCTGTATGTCATTTCAATATTGGGAAAATATTTCACTAAAATGCAACACGGTTCTGTCTTTCTGTTTCTCTGTATATTTCAGTACATACATGTATGTGTGTGTGTGTGTGTCTATATATATATATCCCTGAAAAAGTATTTGCCCCCTGGCTGCTGTTCTGCATTTTTGCATATTTTTGACACTGAATGTTATCAGATCTTCAACCACAATCTAATATTACATAAAAGGGACCCAGAGTGAACAAATAACACACAATTTAGATACTTATTTCATTTATTTATTAAAGAAAGTTATGCAACACCCAATGCCCCCTTAGACTCAATAACTGGTTACGCCACCTTTAGCAGCAATAACTGCAACCAAACGCTTCGTGTAGTTATTGATCAGTCTCTCACAGCGCCGTGGAGGAATTTTGGCCCACTTCTTTATGCAGAACTGCTTCAACTCAGTGACATTGTGGGTTTTCAAGCATAAACT
>NW_024474619.1:0-2503 GCF_017654505.1 Polyodon spathula
GCTCATTTCAGGTCCTGCCACAACATCTCAATTGGGTTTAGGTCTGGACTTTGACTAGGCCATTCCAAAACTTTAAATTTCTTGTTCTTCATCCATTCTGATGTAGACTTGCTTGTGTGTTTCGGATCATTGTCTTGCTGCATGACCCAGCTGCGCTTCAGCTTCAGCTCACGGACGGATGGCTTGACATTCTCCTGTAGAATTCTCTGATACAGAGCAGAATTCATGGTTCCTTCAATGATGGCAAGTCATCCAGGTCCTGCTGCAGCAAAGCATCCCCAAATCATGACACTACCACCCCCATGCTTGACCGTTGTTATGAGGTTCTTACTGTGGAATGCAGTGTTTGGTTTTCACCAGCCATAAGGGGGCCCATGTTGGCCAAAAAGTTCCACTTTTGTTTCATCTGTCCCTAGAACATTGTTCCAGAACTCTTGAGCATCATCCAGGTGCTTTTTGGCAAATTTGAGACGAGCATTCATGTTCTTCTTAGTGAGCAGTGGTTTCTGCCTTGCTACTCTGCCATGAATCCCATTTTTGCCCAGTGTCTTTCAATGGTGGAGTCATGAACACTGACCTTAGCCAAGGCAAGAACCCTGGTTGTTCTAGGGTTCTTTGTGACTTCCTGGATGATTTTACGCTTTGCTCTTGTTGAGATTTTGGCAGGACAGCCACTCCTGCGAAGATTCACTACTGTCCCAAACTTTCTCCATTTGGACAATATGGCTCTGACTGTGGTTTGTGGAGACCCAGAGCCTTAGAAATGGCTTTGTAACCCTTTCTAGGCTGATAAGGATCAACAACTTTTTTCTTCAGGGATTTCTTTTGATCGTGGCATGATGTGCCTCTAGAACCTGTGTGCTGACAACTTCACTCTGATGGTAAAGACCAAAGTTAGTCAGATTTATAATGGGCAGGGCTGGCCCAAATCAGGCCTGATTATTAACCAAAGTATTCAAACAGCTGACCCTATTATCTCTTTAATTGGGTTGAGTAAACTAGCGGGGGCAATAACTGTTTGACACCTGAAGATTGCATGTTTGATTACCTTGCACACCAAACAAATGAAAGAAGCACCAAACTTTGGTGTCATTTTTTCTCTCAGACTCCCTCTGTATGCTACTACAACCCACAACAAGATCTGACCAAATTCAATGTGAAAAATGTGCAAAAATGCAGAAAATCAGACAGGGGGCAAATACTTTTTACAAGGCACTATATATTAGAATGAATGATAGATGCAATTCTGGAAACCGCCACAAGATGGCTACCACCTGAATGTTAAAGGTTCTACTAATATGATAGATGATAATTATAATACTAACAAACTATACTAAGTACAAACTATCCCTGGAAAGTCTAGAAGGCAGCAGGAGATTGAACGCGTAGATAGAGAAAGGAGGCAGTTGAGGAAGCAATGGAGAAAAGCAGAACAAAGTCAGAAGGAGGGACTCCATCTGTTGCAAAGGGTCATAAAAGATAAGCTTCCAACATTGTTCAATGCTGAGCGCCTATGGAAAAGCTACAAAAAGAAAGAGCATGCGAGAACTAACTTTTATAAAGATCCATTCAAATTTGTAAAGAAGATATTCACCAGTGAGAAAAATAGCACACTAAAATCATCTAAGTTTGAGCTGGAGAAATATTTGGAGGAAACACATACAGATTCAAAAAGGCAGGAGCCTATGTCAATTCCTAAAGACATACCACCTATCAATCCACCCCAATACCAAATGGAGGACAGTGCACCTAAGTGGACCCTGTTACTGAGAAACATAATACATTTCAGTGTTTAGAATTTCATTTCCTATCTCTATTTTAATACATTTCAGTGTTTAGAATTTCATTTCCTATCTCTATTTTAATACATTTCAGTGTTTAGAATTTCATTTTCTATCTCTATTTTAATACATTTCAGTGTTTAGAATTTCATTTTCTATCTCTATTTTAATACATTTCAGTGTTTAGAATTTCATTTCCTATCTCTATTTTAGTAGATTTAGTTTAATCCACTTTCTCTGAATAATTGTACTGGAGATGAGCGATCTTTAAAATGGAGTAGTGTTGACAAATGTGTTAAATTGAAACAAAACGAGATGCTATCTATGTGTAAACATGCCATTTAAAAATATTTGCATTGCATATTTTATATAAATTATTTAAAGAATAAGCTCAGCGCGCACAATTACAGCCTGAGGCTTGGCTTTATTACAGTGCCTTCTCGTGAGAGATGCGAGAGCGCCTGCGTGAGAGAGCCTGCAAACAGACAAGTAAGATTAACGTGCGTGCGTGTGTGTGTGTGTGTTCATGTGTTCAATCCTAGTGCTCAGGTGTAAACCCTTTTCATTTTCTTTTGTTTAAAATATATTCCGATGCTGCAGTAATTTTAATTTGCTCGTCAGAAGTCAATGTAAAGCGTGTGTAAACACAACACACTTCTCCTTTTCTGCAGTCAGTCAGCTCTGCGCTCATTTCTGAGAAGGGAATAAGTGTGTGTGGTTAG